>NW_015176066.1:54922-110720 GCF_001447785.1 Gekko japonicus | reverse complement strand
CTCTTTCTTTGGCATCACAAAGAATCTTCATTTTAATTCTTGGTTTTTTACCCTTCCATACAAACTTAGATACCTCTCTCTGCCATCCTTCCAAAATTTTATTGTCTCTTATTATTGGAATTGTTTGAAATCCTCTTTCTTTGGCATCACAAAGAATCTTCATTTTAATTCTTGGTTTTTTACCCTTCCATACAAACTTAGATACCTCTCTCTGCCATCCTTCCAAAATTTTATTGTCTCTTATTATTGGAATTGTTTGAAACAAAAACATCAGTCGTGGCAAGAGATTCATTTTAACCACTGATATTCTTCCCATCAGCGATAAATTCAGGTTATTCCATTTCTCAGTATCCTGTCTGATTTTTGACCAAAGCTTCTCATAGTTGTTCTTATACAGCTCTATATTTTTCATAGACAAAACTACTCCCAAGTATCTGGTTTTAGCAACAACCTCACATTGTACCACTTGCTGTCATTCTTGTTTTTCCTTTACTGTCATGTTTTTACACATTATTTTCGATTTGTCTTTATTAAGATAGAAGCCTGCTAGTTCTCCAAACTCCATTATCTTTTTCACCATCAATGGTATCTTTTGTATTGGTTCTTCTATCATAACAGACCAATTAGTCTTCTGAATGTGATTTGTAAGCTATATACTAAACACCTCTGTCAGAAGCTGTGTGAATGGCTAGTTCATAGCAATTTACTTGAAATTGAACAAGCTGGTTTCACACCTGGGCGTGCTACTATTGATCATTGCTTAGTCCTAGATTATTTTATTTTTAAATATGTGAAACATCGGAAGACTACCTTGTATGTGGCCTTTGTGGACCTCAAGGCGGCCTTTGACTCTGTTTCTAGGAGAAGGCTTTGGGCCAAATTGGCTGACATGGGTATCAATAGAAGGCTATTGCTTCTATTAATTAAACTGCATGAAAATAATGACATCCAAATAAGACTCACACAAGATGGGAAACTATCAAAAAGAATTCCAGTGCTAAAAGGAGTCAGAAAAGATTGCCTTTTGGCTCCCTTCTTATTTAACATCTACATTAACTCTTTGATCACATGCCTTCATTCAATTGACACTCATGCTCCCTCATTCTCAGGTAGCAGAAAGGTTCCAATCGTAATGTATGCTGACGATGCTGTTCTTTTATCCCAGACAAGAATTGGCCTGAAGCGAGCCCTGATCAAATTTAAAGAGCAATGTGACACCAAATTACTATCTATTATTTTTTCTAAAACTAAAATTGTCCATTTTGGTAACACATTCAGGAATTTCAACTGGAATATTAAAGGAAATGCCATAGATCAAGTTAAGAACTTTCAATACTTAGGCATTACCTTTTCTTATAATTATAATTCTTATAATTTCTGTCCTCATCAGCTAACCTGGCAGAGAGAACTGCAAATGCCATTCTTAGATTATTTAGAAGGAAAGGTGCAGGCTTTCTCCCCATAGCCTTAAAAACCTTCGAGGCAAAATCATTGGCTCAACTCCTGTATGGCTCACAAATCAGACTTTCTGCCAATCTAAAGACCCTTGAAAGGGTTCAATCTAAATTCCTTAGATCTCTATTTGGTGTTCCTAGAAGCACTTCTAATGTAACACTTAGGCAAGAGGCTGGGCTACTCAGAGTCTAAGCGAAGGTCTGGGAGCAGGCTATAACACTCTGGCTAAAAAGTCATTACAACCTAAAGGATTGAACACCTTACCTTTTAGCTTCGAACCCTTACTCTGCCTGGTCAACACAAATCAGATTGGCCTATTCCCAGAAGATCTCTTCTATGGAAGCCTATGCAAGGCAAGAACAGCTGTCGCGCAGAAGCTTTGTGATATTGAATTACAAAATGAAGAAGCTTTGCTACCCAAGAACTTCAGAAATATAAAATCTTGGCCTAATTTTACTGTTGCCCCTTATTTAGTTAACATTACCTATGAACCCTATAGATGGGCCTTTTCCAGAGCCCGTTTTGAGGCACTCCCTTTCGCTGTACTGCAAGGTAAATTTACTCGAGTTCCAATACATAAATGTATATGCCCATGAATGGCTAATATGGTGGAATCAATTACTCATGCCCTCCTGTTCTGCAGATTCTTTCAGGAGGAACAAGACCATCTTATACTACCCCTTTTGTCTAGATTTAGCCCTCTGCAGTCTTATCTTGACTTTAGGCCAGAAGTCCTTTGTAAATTCCTCTTAGAAGATATTCAGAGCTCAGTGACTTACGCTGTGGCAAAATTTTGTTGCTTAGCTATTAGGAAACATAAACTTATTTTAGCTGAAAACACTGTATGATTCTCTTATTAACATTATTTTATTTTACTAATTTTATTAACTTTGTCTTGTTAATGTTTTTATACTATTCCCATGTTATTACTGTTTTAATCCTTCTTATATCAGAATTGTACTGTTTTACTGGCTCTTGCTACAATAAATTAGATAAATAGATCGGTAGAGCTTCACCAGGTTGTGCTGGTTCTCAGCCTCACACGCTACCTGGATCTATCCCGCCAAGGTGAGTGGGTTGTCTTGGGCCAGCGCCTTCTCCAGGATGATAGAGTTCAGACCCACCCAGTAAAACTTGATCAGGACCTCTTCGAGCCATCCCAAGAGTTTGGCCATGGTGGCTTTAAACTTGTCCAAGTACTCCTGGACCAAACGAGTGCCTTGGCAGATTCCTCTTAAGCGAGTCCAGGCCTTCTCCAACTCCAGTGGATCTTCAAACTTGTGCCGTAGAGCTTGCATGAAAGCATCAACATCTTTCAGCTTTGGGGCCCCTACATTATAGAGGCTGACAAACCAGTCAGTGGCCCAGTCACATAGCTGGGAGCCTACAAAGTCCACTCTCTGTTCATCCGACGCAAAGGTGTGGCCCCACTCCCGTAGCATCTTCCGCACTTGAATCGCGAAGAAGGCTAACTTTGCGGGGCTCCCATTGAAGGTAGTTTCCAGGATATCTTGAGGCCTCTTGCACTCCATTCCAATCTTGCGGGATGGCTGGGTAGTGGCTCGGCATCTCTGCCCTCTTCCTCTTTTTCCTCGGTGGACTCAGAAACTTCTTTTTTCCATTAGCTCCTTCACTAATTTGTGTAGGTTCTTCATCAAGTATTGGAACCCTTCCTTCAGCTCCTTTATTTCAGACTGAAGACTGGAGTGGGTCTTCTCCATTGCTGGGTCATCTTCCCACTCCTCACACACCTTCCCTAACTCTGGGTCATCTTGGAAGGTGTGGGAGACACGGTGCCATTCGCACTCAGCTCTACCCCAGGGTACTCAGAATCCCGGGATACTCCCCAACCAGGCCAGATCGTCCCAGCGATCGGGGTGCTGAAACAGGACTTGTTTCTTGGGGCAGGTGCCCATGCTCTCCCCAGTTTTCTTCTTGTGGGGGTCAGGTGCAGGGATCTCGGGTTTAGACCCAGTGCTTGTGCCTGCCCCACCGTCTCCATCTCCGTTCCCCATGCTGGGCCTGTGGAAGTGAATAGTGGAGTCCTACCAATCTGTCAGGTTCCCAGTCAAATCACTCTCCTCACTCACTTTGGCAGTGAATTGCTGTATTGGAGATATGAGATGCTATGGGTTCAAACCCTTTGCTAGGACTAATTTGCAAAGGTGTGAAAAAGCAACATATAGATGAAACCCCAAAATTCCATTCACACCAATGTTAGTGTTTCTACAGCAACCCAGACAGATATATGGTTGCCCTATCCAACCTAGCCAGGCATAAGACTTCGCCAAGTACATTCTCATGAGAATGCTGTCTTGGGGCTCACTTCAGAAAGTTACCAAGCTATACTACCTAATGTTCTAACAACACACACACCCCCTAAGGAATGCAAATGGCAAGTAAGGGCAGAGGTACAGTGATAAGGTGCAGGCAGGGCAAAGGCAGATGCTAACAAAGAACATGTTTGAATATGTTTAACAGAGACAAAATAAGCCAATATGGATGCCAGAGCTTGACACCAGGCATCTGCCACCCACAACCTCACCATGCCCTTTTGGTGTCCTGACTGCTTCCCTATGCCTCACAGGCAACTCCCAGAGTGGGGAGGCCATTGGGGAACCATCCTCAGAGGTGACCAAGGTGGGCAGCAGATCAAGCACCAGCTAGAGCAGCCAGGCCCTGGCCCCCAAGTAGGAGGGGGACCTCCCCCTCCCCCCACACTTTACCATGGAACTGCTTGGATGATCTTGACCCAGTCGTTATCTCTCAATTTAGCCAACCTAATAAGATTGGTATTACAGTAAAGTGGGGATTTGAACCTAGATCCCTCTGGCCCAAGTCAGATGCTTTGTTCCATATTTGACATACAATAAAGCTTATTTACCTTAAAAACAAACCACCCAAGTGGGTTACACAAACAGAACAAGCTCAATAAAACTGCATATTAAGCAGGTAAGGTGAACAAAAATTACGATCTGTAGATTGACCTGTAATACCAAACGTGCTGCAAAATAGCAACAGAGTCTAATTGTGTAGGAGATGATCCAAAGCATATTGTAATTTTAATGCAATGTAATTAACAGAGTTTAACTGTTCACTGTAGAGATATTACTGCACCACAGTCCAAATGCCACCCCTCCACAGCAGCATTTTTTTAAATAGAAGAACCTCCATTGAAAGTCTAATTCTACTTTTATGTCGGGCTAATCAATATTACTTTTATATCACATCATATAGCTTCTTCCCTGCAGCTAGAAGAATAATCTGGGTAAGGACTCCAGGTAATTAGAATGGACAAAGTAATGATGTAGCCTTTTATTGCTTCAGTAATAAAAAAGTAGAGCATTGGCGATATAAATTTTCTTTACAGTAGATAGAGTTTGATATGTTCTTATACTAGTTATCTCTCTGGAGATAAATTTATAGATAGTTCAGAAATTTAAGAGTGAAATTGCTTTGCCTGATTTTCTAAGAGGTGGCAAATCAGTTGTTCTGTATCTAAACCTTTGTGTTAAAAAATAAGTTTCAATGAATTAGGAGACACCTTGGAGGCTTTCGTTTTAACCACCTCCTTAATGTTCTGTGCCTTTGATGTGTCTCCATTACCTCCCTGTGTTAGATAAACTGTTCCTTAAAGATGCTAATCAAAGTTCTGAAAATATTTCAAAAATGTTTTCACTTATGCTGCTAGTTGCCATCAGAAAAAAGGATGTTAACCAATGACCAATATTTCCATGAGATTTGTGTGTGTATATATATGTGTGTGTGAATATATATCTACTAGGAGTAAGGCACGTTGTGGGAAGAAATACTACGAGCTCTAGAAGGAAGCTCTAGGTGAGTATCCTGACTGTGGCTGGTAGGGTGGCAGAGGGAAGGGGAAAATAGAGGGAAGCAAGCCATGTTTACTTCCTTCTGCTTAGCTATAAGGCAGGGCTGTCTCAAGTCATTTTGCTGCCCCAACTGGGTAGTATGGGAGCACAGCCTCATGATAATAGGTATGGTTCCCTCCACCCCTTATGCTGATTTGGGGTTATGCAGGTAGAAAAGCACCTCCTCCTATGCCATGTCTTCTGGGTTCCAAGGGTCTGGAAAGCAGTTCCATAGCCAGTTACAGGGTTGCCAACTCTGGGTTGGGAAATACCTGTAGATTTGAGGGGTAGAGCCTGGGGAGGGCACAGTTTGGGGTGCAGAGGGACATCAAAAGGGTATAATTCCATAGAATCCATTGCCCAAAGCAGCCATTCTCTCCAGGAGAACTGATCTTGGGGATCTCCAGGTGCTGCCTGGACACTGGCTATACTAAGGGGAGGGCCAGCCTGTAGATTTGAGGGGTAGAGCCTGGGGAGGGCACAGTTTGGGGTGCAGAGGGACATCAAAAGGGTATAATTCCATAGAATCCATTGCCCAAAGCAGCCATTCTCTCCAGGAGAACTGATCTTGGAGATCGACAGGTGCTGCCTGGAGGCTGGTAATACTAAGTGGTGGGCCAGACCTGTAGATTTGAGGGTAGAGCCTGAGGAGAGCAAGGTTTGGGGTTGCGTAGGGGCCTCAGCAGGGTATAATTCCATAGAGTCATTGCCCAAAGCAGCCATTTTGTCCAAGAGAACTGATCTTAGAGATCCCCAGGTGCTGTCTGGAGGCTGGCAATACTAAGGGGAGGGCCAGACTTGTAGATATGAAAGGTAGAGCCTGGGGAGGTCAGGGTTTGGGGTGCGGAGGGACCTCAGCAGGTTACAATTCCATAGAGTCCTTTGCCCAAAGCAGCCATTTTCTCCAGGAAAACTGATCTTGGAGATCTCCAGGTGCTGCCTGGAGGCTGGCAATACTAAGGGAAGGGCTAGACCTGTAGATTTGAGGGGTAGAGCCTGGGGAGGGCAGGATTTGGGGTGCAGAGGGACCTTAGCAGGGTATAATTCATAGAGTCTATTACCCAAAGCTGCCATCTTCTCCAGGAGAATGGATCTTGGAGATCTCCAGGTGCTGCCTGCAGGCTGTCAATACTAAGGGGAGCCAAAATAAAGGGGGGGGAGCCAGTGTACAGTACAAGGAACAGCAAAGAACACACCACTGACTGAAAATAAACGCACAAGCAAAATAGCAAGTATATAATAATCATATAAGCATAACAACAAATATAATATGAATCAATTGGCCAAGGTGCAATAATAAAGCATAATAGAGGCACAGTCTACAGTCTTTCCATGTGTCTTCTCCAAAATAGAAGCAAATATCAGAGTCCAAATTGAAGTGTAAGTCATCAAATTTTCTGAGCCATAAAAAGCCAACGCGTAATCCGGATGCCTGATGCCGCATTAATCCTCTTTGACTGACCATTCTGGCTTAGTATATGCCAGCTTTTGAGATTGGGTCTCATTACAGCCATGCTTGAATAAGAATTATTCGAAACGCGGCATCAGGCATCCGGCTCAGCAATTTTAAAGCAGGACAATTGATAATTGGAGGAAACTTCAACCTGATTGCGGACCATCATCTGGATAGATCTGGCTCACAGAAAAAAAGAACTTTAAACAAAAAAAGATATACTAAACTACATTAATTACTAGGGAAACACCAACTCTGTGATGCTTGGAGAGAAACTCACAAGGGAGAAAGAGACTATCTATACTTATTTCTCCCCAAGGTTCCACACTTACACTCGGATAGACTACATTGTAATCGAGGACTCTCTTCTGAATAACATAGCTAGCACATCCATTGGCCCTGTTTATGTGGTCAGACCACGCATATGTGGAAATGCACCTCAAGAAGACCAATGACACACCCAACCGGAAAACATGGGGGTTAAACAACTCTATTTTATTGCATGACCAATACAAAGAAGAAATCATACAAACTATCAAGTTTTATTTTAATGAAAATGCTAATGGAGAGGTGTCAGATCATATCATATGGGACGCCTTCAAGGCTGTGGCCAGAGGAAAGTTGATAGCTGTGGCTTCAAAGCTGAAAAAAGAAAGAGACCAACAACTTCAATCCTTATTGGAAAAAATACATGACTTAGAAACCTTACATAAAATAATAGGAAGTAAGAAAACCTACGAAAAACTGCTGGCTACTCACAAAATTCTGGAAACCATAGAAGCCAACAAAATACAAAAAAATATATTGTATTTAAAACAACAATACTGGCAAAAAAATCCTAAAAGCATTAAACTACTGACATGGCGAGTGAAGAAAAAACAGGCAGACAGGAAGATTTATGCGGTAATTGACAAAAATAAAACAAAACTCACCAACCCTTTGGATATAAGTGAATGCTTCTATGAAAATCTGTTCACCTCAACAAACCCTAATGTCACTGAAATCCAAGACTTCCTCCACTCCAACAACTTAATAGATGTGCTGAAACCTGAACATCGCCACTGGTTGGATCAACCTATCTCCTCTAAGGAGGTTTTAGAAGCCATAAAACAAACAAAACCAAATATGGCTCCTGGTGTCACGACAGAGCCAGGGGGCCGGGCAAAGAGGGAGAATCAAAAGGCAAGTCCAAGAGTCAGCCAGAGGGAGCAACTAGAGTCCAAGCAAACAGTTCCAAATACACAGAGCCAAGCCATCGTCAACATTACCAATAGTCAGAGTCCAGTATCGTAGTCAAGAAGCATAGCCGGGGGTCGGGAGCCAGAGGGATCACCAAAACATGGACCGTATTCAGGAACCTAGAGATCAGTCAACAGCCAACACAGAGCGACAGGTGCAAAGCGTCTGGTCCACGGACGAGGTTGCCAGCACAGTTTGCTTGCAGCCAGCGGTCTCTTCAAATAGTGTCCTGGCTCGTTATCAACATTCCTTTGTGAAGTCCTTGCTTCTGTCAGTAATCAGGGCTTAATGATCGTTGTCCACACAAGCATGCCTCCTTGCGCCTGATTGCCAGATCCCAGCGTCTCTGGTTTCTCAGCCAGTCCACAGGTGGCGGTGAGTTGGGTGGCGAGCTGCTAGGGCCAGGTATTGCCTGTTCAGCTTCAGGTGCCAGCTGTCCTGTAGTTTGGTGTTCATCCTTCCCGGCACTTAGGTTTGATGAGGACTCTTGTGCTTCAGAGGTTGTTAAAGGTGCAGAGTCTTCATTTTCCAGGCTCCCAGGTGCCGGGTTGGGGACAGGCATGACACCTGGCAGTGATGGCTTCGGACCACTGTTTTACAAGTCATTTAACACAAAACGTGCAGACCACTTAGCCTGAACATGTAATTTTTTACTGGAAATATGAAACATGCCACCTTCCTGGAGAGAATCGCATATCATCACAATCCCTAAAGAAAATAAAAATCGGGACCTCCCGGCATCTTACTGGCCCATTGCCTTACTGAACTGTGATGCTAAACTGTTTGTGAAAATTTTAGCTAACCAACCGTAAAAAAATAATCCTGGACTACACAGATCCTGATCAGACCGGATTTATTCCCACTAGAACGATGATGGACAATATCCACCGGACTTTGAAAGTAATTTCGTACTGTAAACAGCATCAGACGGAATCCCTTCTGCTAACAATTGACTTGGAAAAAGTGTTTGATAGTTTGGAAACCGCATATTTGAAACAGCTGCTGAAATCAATCCACTTTGGAGAAAAATTCCAAACTGCTATTAGTACTCTCTATGCTAATCCGATAGCGAGAATCACAACTAATAATATATTGGGTAGGAACATCTCTATGCAATGGGGTACCCAAGAAGGCTGCTCGCTATTACCTTTGTTATTTGCCTTAGCGATCGAACCCATGGTGAAAGCTATCAGACAGAATCCTAACATACGTGGTGTACAGATTGGCGAAACCTCTCACAACGTCAGTTTGTATGCAGATGACTTGGTCATCTTCCTCAAAAAGCCAGAATTGCCATTAATGGAAATACAAAAGCTTTTTACAAAATCCTATCCTCTTTCTGGTTTGAAGATCAACCTGGAAAAATCAACGATAATTCCAATTAGTATCAATCCAACTACTAAACAAAACATTCAATCGCAATTCCCGTACAAATGGTCCTCCTCGCCTTGGAGATGCTTAGGGATATAGATCCCCCCTGATTTGAAAGATTTAAATGCATGCAATTTACAAAAGATTTCGCAAGAGGCCAAGAACCAAATGAAACAATGGGATTCTTTGGGTCTATCATGGGCTGACAGGGTCAGCATCATCAAGAGCTTAATTTTGCCAAAACTTTTATTTGCATTTAGAGCGTTGCTGGTGCATATACCCAAGAAAGACTTAATACAAAACACCTTATTAAAGTTCTTCTGGAGCTACAAGAAGCCTAGGATTAAAAACACAACTCTGAAATGTTCAGCTAAAACCCGAGGCTTGGATTTTCCGGATCTCCCCCATATTATGAGGCCACTCAGCTATCCTCTCTAGTACGAATACTAACCACAGATGCCCCTCCAAAGTGGCAGGACATAGAAGAAGTAAACAGTGGATCAGGCCATCTTGCTGATTTAATCTGGCAACAACCCGAAGGACAGACCAGCTCTCCCCACAACTAATCCCTATCTCCATGCAGCTCTAGAAGTGTGGGACAGACACAGGAAACTGCTACTCCTGGAAAGATCGCTTCTATCTTCATTCCTCAACCAAGCTTGGTTCCCTCCTGGTAAGGAGGAAAATGCCTTTCAAGCTTTGAGGCGAGCCGGTCTAACACGGTTAATAGACATCACAGATAAAGGTGTGCCACTTACAGAAGCGACCCTGGAGAAAAAACTCGAAGAATGTATTCCCTGGTTCCGGTATCTTCAATTTCAACACTTAGTTCAAGAATGGCTCTCCGGAGAGACACCCTCTCCAATGCTCTCTGCGTTTGAACTCCTAATTAGAAATAAAAATAGTGATGTTAAAGGCCTCATTTCGAAGTTATACAAGATTTTATGCTCATCCCTGCAACAAAACACCATGGCCTCTCAACTTAAATAGCAGAATGACTGTCGAAACAGAATCCAAGCAGACTCTTGGGAACAAATCTGGTGCTCCCCCAGCCTTTCCTCCAAAATCTTCTGCATCAAACTGAACACCTTTAAAACCCTCCACCGCTGGTACTTAACACTGGCAAGGCTAAACAAAATGAACCCAAAAATCAGCAAACGATGCTGGAAACAGTGTGGAGCGAGAGGAGACTTTATACATTGCTGGTGGTCTTGCCCTTCAACTCAACAATTCTGTTTGTTTGTTTGTTTTTTAGACCCCCGGAGGGGATTTTTTTATTTTTTATAATACTACATAAACTACAAAGAAAAAAAAGGGAAGGGGAACTACAACTAAGGAGAAAGAAAAGTAACCCACACTAAACTAAAACCCCAAGAATAGGAGATCATTACCCTGTTAGACTGCAGTTAGCAATGAGGAAAAAAACTGTTAATAAACAATATACTTTGTGAGATCCTGTCTTTCTAAGCTTATGTGTTAGTTTATTACTTGTTATGAGAAGATTTCCAGAGCATCTCCTCCAGCTCTTTTCGTAAGAGCAATGTTCAGAGTTCTTCCACCTTTACATCTATGCTAATTCTCTCTAAAGTCTTGATGGCTTCTTAGATGTTCACTCGAAATTCTGCAACCCTCCTCCATCTCCAAAGGGATGACACCGCCAATCTTAAGCCTCTTCCTTCTTGGTCTCATCCTCGGGGCCCAGTGGCATCTCACAGGCCTCTTGATCTTGAGGTCAGGTTCAAGCTCTTTTCTATCAACCGAATTTAAGACAACACTTTCTTAAAAAATCTGCTGGGAAGGAGTTAAGTCCTTGTAAATCTTTTCTGTTTCTCTCATGCTTGGCTTCTGCTATGAGTTCTATAACTTTCACTTCCCTTCTTCTCGGAGTTGTTTTCACTGACTTTTTTGGAGTGTCCGCCATTTTTACACTTTAATTCCAATATAAAATCGTTTTCTCCCCGGCTCTGAAAATTGCTTACACTCTGTTTAGTTGCTTAAATACTCATGGATATCTCCCACAGCTTTTTGCTTCCAAGTATCCATTTACAATTGTCTCTTTCTCTCTCTCCCTCCTCTGCTTATCTAAATGCGTCAGAGAGGTTTCCCTCTCTCAGCATGATTCCAGTCACTCAAAAAGTTGGGGGGGGGGGATTTTCGCTTCAAAGTGTCCGTTTACAGTTGTTAAGAGGTTTGTTGTGGGGATGTGTGTTTTAAAGTGGCCAGTTACAATTCTCTCTCTCTCTCTCTCCTCCCTCCTCTGGTTATGCAAATGCATCCGAGAGGCGTCCCTCTCAGCAGGATTCCAATCGCTCAAAAGGTTTCGGAGGGGGGGGATTTATGCTTCTGTTTATGGTTCACTAATTTTAACTCACAGTTCATTGTTTCTTAACCACGCTCGTAATCGCTCCTTCACCAGATCTCCTGTGCTTGACTGGGTCAGCACATCTTGTGCCTCACTAAGAGGACGCAGACAGTGGGAAGGACCGTCAGGGCGGAGGGCAGCCTCAATTCCCCTGCAGATAGCAGGAAAAGAGGCTCACCCTCAAAAGCCCTATGGCCTTGGGGGCCTCCCTGACCCCCCATGGAGGCGCCAATCCAGCGGCACCCCTCCCCTCTGCTGCTGTGCGGAGCACCCTCCCCGAGCCTCAGGAAAGGCATCCGCCATCGTTGCGCCATAGACCCCGCCCCCCAACTCAACAATTTTGGACTCAAATATTACAACAGATCTTTCTTATCACAGGATATAACTTACCTTTCTTACCTGAGATGGTGTCGCCGGACATCTTTCCGAAAACCTGTGGAAGAAAAGTTCTACACACATTAATTTCCACACTACTGCTATAACACGCATCACGCTAGTTCAAAAATGGAAAAATAAAAACCAAGCCACATTACACTGTTGGCAGAATAAACTCTGGGAACACTTTATATATGGTAAAATAGTTTCTCACCAAAAGGCATTTCGAGCTGTTTGGTTTCCTGTAGTAAAATACCTAAGAACAATTATTATCAGGATTTGTTATATTTCTGATTTTCAGTGTTTGATGTCTCCTTCTAAATGGAATGTATTAATGTTGGTATGTTTTTGGGATACTGTGGGATTCTAATTGCCACATAATGCAGCTAGAAGTTCAGGGTGGTGGCAACCAGGGAGGATTGTGAGGCACTCCAAAGGGATCTGTCGAGGATGGGTGAGTGGGCGTCAATGTGTTCAGTGAATGGGGTTCAGTGCGGCCAAGTGCAAAGTGATGCACATTGGAGCCAAAAATCCTAACTATAAATACTATAAAACTATAAATGTAAACTATAAATACACGTTGATGGGGTCTGAACTGGCACAGACTGACCAAGAGAGTGATCTTGGAGTAGATAACTCCCCCCAATAGCCAGTTGGAACACAGAGGTCATTTGCATATGCGGCCTGATCAGCCTTTGCCTCTAACATTTTAAACAGTTTACTGTTGCTGTGGGAGTCACTGAATGTGTCCTGAGGTAAAATAAATACCCCAATCTCGCTGTGGGGCCTGGAGATCTCCCAGAAATCACTGTGTTCCCCAGCCACAGCACATCATTTCCCCTACAGAAAATTTCCCAGCTATTACAAGTGATCTCCAGATGACCAAGATTAGTTCTCCTGGAGACAATGGCTGCTTTGGGCAGTGGATTCTATGGCATTATCCCCTGCTGAAGTCCCTCCCCACCCCAAACCCTGCCCTCCCCAGGCTCTACCCCTCACATCTACAGGTATTTCCCAACCCAAAGTTGGCAACCCTGTAACTGGCTATGGGACCACTTTCCAGACTATTGGAACCCAGAAAACATGGCAAAGGAGGATATGCTTTTCTACCTTAGCTGCCACTACATAGCCTCAAATTAACATAAGCCAACCTCCAGGTGGCACCTGGAGATCTCCAGCTATGAAAACTGATGTCCAGATGACCAAGATGAGTTCTCCTGGAGACACTGACTGATTTGGGCAGTGGATTCTATGGCATTATACCCTGCTGAGGTCCCTCCCCACCCCAAACCCTGCCCTCCCCAGGCTCTACTCCTCAAATCTACAGGTATTTCCCAACCCAGAGTTGGCAACCCTGTAACTGGCTATGGAACCACTTTCCAGACCCTTGGAAGCCAGAAAACATGGCATAGGAGGAAGTGCTTTTCTACTTTAGCTGCCACTGCATAGCTCCAAAGTAACATAAACCAACCTCCAGGCAGCACCTGAAGATCTCTAGCTATTGAAACTGATGTCCAGATTGTTAGATCGCCGCTAACAAAGATCCAGAGAGTGATTATCAGCAAAGTGAATCAGCTTTATTGAAGTAACGAACAAGCACTCAAACGCATTCAAAACCAGAACAGATTAACATTGGGAGCTAGGCTCCTTTTAAACATTCCCGGGCTAATGTAGCCACACCTATTTACATTTAACAACCAATGAGATCGTGCGGATAAGGACCAACGAGAGTTCTTCCCGCTCAGGGAATAGTCCTGCTGTGATTGGTTGCTGTTCTGGAGCGACCAATAGCATGTTAGTGCTGATGGAGCCTTGGCTGGCTCGAAGCTCAACATGGAAGGTGGATTAGGTGATTCATGTAATACTTCCAGTACATTACAGTTCCTCCCCCCTAAGTTAAGACATCATATATTTATTACATTCACAGTTCACCATATTTTGCCATCAGTCATTATCGTACAGTTGGTTACATTCATAGTCACTTAGGTAAGTTGGCGCTCGGCGCGCACACTGAGACCTGCGGAGTTGTACAGGCTCAGAGGGCAAGGTTACTTGCGGTTCGCTAATGGGCTCAACATTGACAGGGCCAGGCACACTCGCTTCTGGCGTAGTAGCCCTGAAGGCAGGGGTCTGCCCAGCTTTGGGGGTTGTACTCACCTCTGGTTCGGGAGGTCTGAAAACAAGCTCAGGGAGTTCAGCTGTCGAAGAGTCGGCGCTGTCCTTCGCCCAACGTCTCCTTAGCTGATCTATATGGTGCCGCCATTTCCTGCCGTCTGACAGCTCAACCACATACATGCGTGTGCATACACACTCACCCACTATCCCAGGGATCCAAGTATGCCCACTCGCATAGTTCCGGGCAAAAACTGTCTCCTGCCTCAAACATGCGCACCTTCGCTGGAGGATCATTGCGCTCTGCCTGCTGCTCATTTAAGTCTGGATGCAACTGGTTTAAGCGAGTTGTCAGGTGCCTGCCCATAAGTAACTCGGCCGGTGTTCGGCCCGTGGCACTACAGGGTGTGGTGTGCTGTCTTAAAAGAAAAGAGCCCAGTTTTACGCTCCAATCTCCCTCGTACATTTTACTCAAGGCTTCTTTGGTGGTACGAACCATTCTTTCGGCCTGCCCATTTGACGCTGGATGGAACGGGGCCGAAGTTACGTGATGAACGCTATTATTAGTTAGGAATTGGGTGAATTCTTGCGAAGTAAATTGAGGGCTGTTGTCACTGACCATTATGTCCGGCAGTCCGTGGGTTGCGAAAAGCCGCCATAGCGCATGAATGACCGCAGTAGAAGTGGTTGAGTGCATGTGCACCACTTCTAGCCACTTAGACCAGGCATCCACTATAATTAGGAACATTTGTCCCTGTACGGGCCCAGCGAAATCCACATGCAGCCTTGACCACGGCTTGCCTGTGGATTCCCAATGCTGTGGGACAGCCTGAGGAGGCTCGGGTCTGTCCTGTTGGCACGGCATGCACCCCCGCACCCATTCCTCAATTTCTGCATCCAGACCCGGCCACCAGACATAGCCTCTGGCTAGTGCCTTCATATGCACCATTCCCGGGTGTCCCTCGTGGAGGGATTCTAGAACCCTTTTGCGCAGTTTGTCAGGAACTATCACTCGTTTCCCCCATAACACACAACCTTTCGAGATTGACAACTCTCCTTGGCAGGCTCAGTAAGGCTTGAACTCTGGCTCCAGCCCCCCTACCGGCCACCCCCTCCAAACCCAGTTCAGGACACGGGATAGCATGCTCTCTTTGGCCATGACTGCTGCGATCTCCCTAGAAGAGACTGGTGCTTGGGGCAATTCGTCTATGGCCAAGACTTCACACGCTGGGGCTGGATCTGTTCCTTGGTTAGGTAAGGGACAGTGGCTGAGTGTGTCAGCATGCCCTATGGCCTTACTGGGCCGGTGTTCCAGGTCAAAATCGTACGCCTGTAAAAATATGGCCCATCTAAGCATTCGTGGGGACATGATGTTTGGTGTTTGCTTATCGGGCGCAAAAATCCCCAGTAGCGGCTTGTGGTCTGTGACCAACACAAATCTCCTGCCAAAAATAAAATCATGGAACTTTTTGACAGCCGCTACCAATGCCAGACCTTCCTTATCTATCTGTGCATAGTTCCTTTCTGCCGCAGATAGAGACCTCGAGTAAAATGCGATAGGCGCTTCGCTCCCATCAGGCATCAAATGGCTCAAAACAGCGCCTACCCCAAAGGGTGAAGCATCAGCAGCTAAGATTAGTAGTTTTTTCTCATCATAATGAGTCACAACATCATTAGATATCAATAGCTCTTTTACTCCTGCAAAAGCCTTCTCCTCGGCTTGTCCCCATTTCCATTTTGTGTCCTTATGCAAGAGTGCGTGCAAGGGTGCTGCCACTGATGCCTTGTGAGGTAAAAACGCATGGTAAAAATTAAGCAAACCAAGGAATGACTGCAGCTCTTTCTTACCAGCTGGTCTGGGGGCATTCTGGATAGCCTCCACTTTTGCGCATGTGGGATGCACTCCATTTTCATCTATGCGAAACCCCAAAAATTCAACACTTTTTACTCCCAGGGTATACTTAGATGTCTTTACCTTTAGGCCTGCAGCCAGTATACGTTTTAGTACCTCTTTGACACGGTCCCGTAACTCTTTTTCAGATTCTCCTGCAACCAACACACCGTCGAAATAGGGCACAGTACCAGGTACCCCCCTCAACAATCGTTCCATTAGGCCCTGGAAAATGCCGGGTGCTACGTTAATGCCGAATTGCAGTCGGTTTACTTTGAACGCCCCCCTGTGGGTGACAATCGTTTGGGCTTCAGCAGCCTCAGGTGTTACTGGGAGCTGCTGATATGCTTGGGCCAAATCTAGTTTGGCAAACAGTTTCCCTCCTCCCAGGGAAGCCAAGATGAGGCTGATCACCGGAACCGGGTAGGAATGCTGTTGCAAGGCTTTATTCAGAGTGCACTTGTAATCTGCACATATTCGCACAGATCCGTCCGGTTTGACCGGAGTCACAATAGGGGTCTCCCATTTACTGAACAGTACCGGTTCTAACACCCCTTGCTCAATTAGCTTGTCAAGCTCTCTTTCCACCCTAGGCTTGATCGAAATGGGTACCTTCCTATATTTCAATATTATAGGGGTTATGGACGGATCTAATTTGAAAGAAACTGGGGGCCCATTGTATTTCCCCAAACCTTCCCCAAACACATTGGGAAACTCTTCATACAATAACTCCCATTTATTTTCACACATTTGGTTCACTCCGTATATACCAATGCCCAACCCCAATAGGTTTACCCGGTCCCCTTCAGCAACTAACAATGACAGTTTGGCACTTTCCCCCTTAAATTCAACATTTACAGAGTCCCTCCCAGCCAAAGGAATTCTCCTGCCTTGAAAATCGGACACCGTTGTGTCCGCAGGTTTGAGTCTTCGCCGACTCCTGGTGGGGAACAATTTCTGCCATGATGCCGACGAGATCACAGTGACGGACGAACCGGAATCAACCTCCATGGCGCAGTGCTGGCCATCGAGGAGTGGTGTGATGGAAATCTTTCCCTGACAGCTTGTGTGAAGGTCGGTCGATGCGCTTGTCAGGGTGGATGTCATCTGGCAATTTGCTTCGGCCGCTGGCGAACATTGCTTGCTTCCCGTGCTGGGCGGTGAACCCCTTTGCGCCGACCTGCAGACTCTGGCCAGATGCCCACGCCGTCCACACGCTCTGCAATCGATGTCCCAGGGCCAACAGTGGTTGCGTTGATGTTTCCCGCCACATCTGGAACAGGCTTTTCTTGGCGCCGGTTTTATTTGGGTCCGCTTGTCTCGTATCGCGTTGACGTCATCCTCCGCCTCATGGCTCTCGCTGTCACGACACTGGAAATGGACGTGCTGCTCTGTTACTGCCAGTCGCTGCTGTATTGGCAAAAAAACTATTACTACCAAACATCCATATAAACTCAAACTGAGATTAATTACTTCATTATATGCTATCACGAAGAATTAAAAGACATACCCTTTTTGATTTTGCCTTGAAATTGTTGCTTTTAATAAGAAAGATCTAGAAATGTTTGTTTCTTTAATTACACACCTACAAAATTACTTGGTCAAACTGTTCAGTATAAAAATGGAGTTGTGAGGACATCTGTTTGTATAAAATAGCCCATTTGGAATACATTAGCATCACATACATAATATGTGAATACATTAGCATCACATACATAATCACTAGGACCCAGTGATCTGTACATTGGTGGCGATCACACACGCGAGATAACGCGGGGGGGGGGGAAGCGAGGCTATCTCCCCCAGAGAAATTTGACCCACAGTTGCATGATCACACAGTCCTTTGAAGCTGCGGGGGCAGCCCGCCCCCCTTTGATCAGAGGCAACCACAGGTGAGTTGGGTTTTTTTTTGACCATTTGTTCCCAATGCTCTTAAACAGAGAATTGATTAATTGCATCTCAGCACTGAGGGCTCCCTATGGAGGATGCAATGATGCACATGCTGAGAAGAGGGGGAAAACAATGGCATGGAGTCGGGATGGCCTGATCAGACCATCCTGATGCAATGAGAGAGTGCTGGAGTGATCAGACAGGGGAAAGTCCATCTGTGGCCCGTAGCAACCAGTTTGCTACTGGACTTTCCCTGGTGTCTTTTTAATCCGCTTCTGCAGCAGAGCAAAATGGGTTGGTGACAGGTGCAGGGCACTTCGCACATGTTCATGTCTGATCGCGCCCTTTAAATCTGCCCAGCATTCACGCCTATGGCACGGCTAATTGTGCATGTGATCATGACCATTGCGTATCAAATAAATATAAATGGTTATTTCTTCTTCACAGAACAGCCTAGTACACTGTGAAAGGCCATTTTTTAAACCCAAGCGGGTTTCTGATATCACATGAAATGATATGTGGCTGTGAGAGAGGGGGGAAATGGGAGAAACTACAGTGTGCACATGCAGTGCTGATGTTTGCATGTGACTAAAGAGCTGCCCTAGATCCTAGCCATTCAGTTGCATCCTTATGCTAATTTGTCCATTTGCTTTTATTTGATGGTACTAAAAATTCTTTCAACAAGAGATCTGTTCCACAAAATCCATGAAATCAAGGGGAAATTTAAAGCAAGGTTAGGCATACTGAAAGATCAACATAGAAACACATAAAGTGAACAGGACAAAATGAAGATAAGATGGGAACAATAAACTCATAACTATATAAAAGAAAGGAACACAGATTCCTTCAAAGAGGAATCTTTTGAAGAAGAGCCTGCAGCTTTAGAAAATGAAGTTAAAGCTGCAAATCTCCAGGAGTAGATAGGATGTCGATAGAGCTATTTCAAGCCACATAAATGGAGTCCATTAAAATCTTAACAAGAATATATTAACAAATATGGAAAACAAAACAATGACCCACAGACTGGAAATGCTCAATCTAAATTCAGGTTCTGAAAAAAGGAGATGTCAAAGATTGCAGCAACTATCAGACCATCACATTAATTTCTCTTGTGAATAAAGTGACACTCAAATTCTTATAACAAGACTGTTACCATATAGGGAATGTGAAATACCAGAAGTTCAAGCTGGATTTAGAAAAGAAAGAGGCACTAATCATATGACTGCATTGGTTGCCAGTTGAGTACCAAGTCAGGTTTAAGTTTATGGTATTAACATTTAAGGCCCTATGTGGCCAGGGACCAACATACCTGCGGGACCACCTCTCCCCAAAGAGCTTTGCTTTCTCTAGACAAGCACTGGTTGGTATTCCCTGCCTCAAAAGATACCCGTCTTGCCTCGATCAGGGCCAAGGCCTTTTCAGCCCTGGCCCTGGCCTGGTGAAGCATGCTCCCAACAGAGATCAGGGTCCTGTGGGATTTGTTGCAATTTTGCAGGGTCTGCAACATGGAGATGTTCCACCAGGCCTTCGGTTGAGGCAGTGGACATCAAATAACATTGGCCTCCCCTGCCTCAGGCCTTAAGCCTAATTGGTTCTTGTGCCATTTAGATCCCCCAGAGCAGCAGATCTACCCCACCAAATGACCTACCACCCTCCCTGGCATAAGTGAAGTGAACACTGGAATGGATACTAGTTATTGAGCTGCTAATAGGTTTTAATTGGCTTACCTGATTTTAAATGGGTTATTGTTATTTTAATGCTGTAATGTTTTATGGAATTAACTTGTTTGAAATTATGTAAGCCACCCTGAGCCTACTTGTGGGTTAGGTCGGGTAAAACCTCCAAAAATAAATAAATCTTGATCACTGGTGCATATGAGAGAATTGTGACTACAATCAGCTAGTGTTTCATAGATTACAGCAATGCTTTTGGCTGTGTGGATCATGAAAGCTATGGTTGGTTTTAAAAGAATTGGGTGTGCCACAGCATCTGATTGCTTTGATGCATAACCTGTATTCTGGACAAGAATATGGAGAAACAGAATGGTTTCAAAATGGCAAAGGTGTCAGACAAGGATGTATTTTATCTCTCTGTCTCTTCAATCTCTATGCAGAACATCTCATAAGGAACACCAGATTAGATTTAGATGAAGGTAGAATGAAAATTGGTGGAAGGAACAGTAACAATTTGAGATATGCAGATGACACCACATTATCGGCCAAAAACAGTGAAGACCTGAAATGGCTACTGCTGAAGGTTAAAACAGAAAATTTCAAAGCAAGATTACAGCTGAACATTAAGATAAAAATAATGACTACTGGAGAATTACACAACTTTAAGGTTGAGTGTGATTGAAATCTTTCAAGATTTTCTTTTCCTTGGCTCCATCATCAACCAAAAGGTACCCAAGAAATTAGAAGGAGATTGGGAAGGAAAGACATGAAGGCACTAGAAAAGATTTTTAAGTGCAGGGATGTGTCACTGGTGACAAAGATCAAGTTAATTCATGCCATAGTATTCCCTACTGCAAATTGGATAATGATGAAAGCTAACAGGAAGAAAGTTGATTCATTTGAAATGTGGTGTTTTATGAGTACCATGGACTGCCAGAAAGAGAAAGAAGTGAATTCTAGTTCAAATCAATTCCTTAGAGGCTAAAATGACCAAACCGAGACTATCGTACTTTGGTCAGATTAAGAGAAGACAGGACTCACTGGGAAGGACAATAATGCTAGGGGGCAACAGGAAAAGAGGAAGACCCAACATGAGATGGATTTTACTCAATAAAGGAAGTCACGGCATTCAGTTTGTAAGACTTGAGCAAGGCTGTTAACAATAGAATATTTTGGAGGTTATTAATTTATAGGGTCACCATAAAAAAGAAACAACTTGACAGCACATCACACACACACACACATGTTTTTCTTATTCTTTTGTTTCGAAGACTATTATGCATGTTGAGCCCTTGCTGTTTATTATGAGGTGTGTTGATTGCTAGGCATGCAAACAGATCTGAAACAAAGTGGAGAATGGTCTGTTGATGTTAACAACACATTGATGGAACCAACAGTGATGGTGTCATAAACACTTTGATGCTAAAGCAGGGGAAAGCAGTAACATTCAGCTAGATGAGTATGTCTAGCTCCTCCCTTTTTTCTCACATCTCCTTGGTAAAACAGCTCTGAAAGGAAAGGTGGTACTTCACAGAATTCTGAACGAGAGGCTCAATCCATGCTTCGAAAGAGTGTGGAAATGTGAAAGCAATAAAAGCCTATAGCTGAAGAATGGGTTTTCCAATATAAATGAAGATCCAGCTTACATAAATCATATATAACCTAGTGTTCATCAAGGTTTTCATTTACTTGAGGTGGTTTATAGCCTGAAATAATGCTGAGCTGAAGCTGGGACCCATCACAGGCTCTGTTAAGTGGGGTTGGACTTAGCCCAGGGCTGGGAAGAGTTGTACTGGCACCCACACACACAGAGACACTTCCTTGTCTGCCAACAGTACATTCAGACCTTGGGAAATGCACACATCTGCCCCCTCAAGGACTTGAGCAGTGGCTGGCCACTGCCTATACACAACTACACCTATGATCAAGAACCCACCAGCCCTGAGCTCAGACACTAGCATGCAGCCTAGGCTGACTTGGACCCCAGCCACCCTCCAACACTACTGGTGGCACTGGAGTCGCTGGATGAAATGGGAAAGCATTCTATTGGAGCAAGGCAGGGATTTCCAGGGCATCACCCAATGGCTCCAGTTACTGTGTCCCAAGCCCCAAAGAGATCAGTACATCTCTTACCTCTGGGATCCTATCAAGGTGTGTCCATGACCCAAGGAGCAGGTGGGTAAGTGAAAGGCAGCAGTTGGGAAGGAGCAGGAAAGTCAGGAACCTGCCACTGCAATATGCAGGCTGGCTTGCCCAGGAGACATGGTGAGTGATGGCATGGCTTCTTATAGCAGTGGCAGGAAAGAGCCCACAAAGGCATGGTGGTGGATAGTAGGGAGGGTAAAGGATGCCTCTTCCTTGAGCTTGGGGTACCTCAGCAGAGGGGCAGGTGGGGTGGAATTGGTAATGATTCTGGGGCCCTGTCCTCGATTTCAGGCTGGGGCCCCAGAATCACATGTTGTTCTTCTACATTGCACTACTTCCAATGGTTTTCATTTTGGGATGTCTGTTCCATTGTGTGGAAGTACTGGCCTTGTTATTTCAGCTATAAGTATAAATTCTCCCTCCCCCCTTCAGTAAATAGCAGATCAAGAGATCAATGCCTATGAACATGAAAGAAAATGGCACAATAGAGGAGAAGATAAGAGACTCACTGAAAGGTTATTCTTTTGTTTCGAAGACTATTATGCATGATGAGCCCTTGCTGTTTATTGAGGTGTGTTGATTGCTAGACATGCAAACATCCCACCTCCACTCTGAAATTCAATACTCACTGCCAAAACTGAACTTGACAATAATTAGGTGCAGTCCTAGTGTGCAATGTTGCCAAAGAGAACAGAACAAGCACTTTACCTTTGCTATGCAACTGCTAAAGGCAAATGAACATCCTTAAATTCATGTATCACAGTACACATGATAGGTGTATCCATCAGCAATGTCATCGTTGTTAATGACCACAACACAGAACAAAATCTAAACACTTTCTTCTCAATCCAGTGTTTTTTACAGGCAGTCCTGGATTAACCATTAAGCAAAATCAGCATCTGCTTAGGGCACTAAGGGAAGGGGGGAACCATAGAGTTCCCCTCTAGCTATCACACCCTTAACTCTTTTACTGCCACACTCAACTTTAGTCGATCTTTTTTTTTTTTTACTTATCTGCTGTGTTTGACTTTAATCTACATTGTTTAAAAACATATTCTTTGGCATGGTGACTAAAGTTTAAAATATCGGTTTGAAGGTGTCATCAGATATCATATTTGTTTCTGTCTCATGGCATGACAGTTTTGCTTCTGTTGAGTGTAAACACAGCTGGCTGGATCTGGCTAGCATTTAACTCATCAGCTGATTTGTGTAACAGACCCTTAAGCTCATTATTATTTATTTTACTGTTCTTTCACATAAATGAGTTTAAGATTTAGTGCAGAGGGGCATCACTGTTGGGCTGTGCTTAGGGCATCAGTTGGCCTTAATCCAGGCATAAGAGATCTGAAACGCACGCAAAATGTTTGTAATCAGAAAGATGCTCCACTGTATCATACATGGAGCCTTTGTGTGCATTCATTTGCAAACACAGAACCTCTCTCTCCAATGAAATCAGTGAGGCAGTCCTCAAATTTGAAGTTGCCTGTGTACACTGCAGCATCAGTCAGCCTAGCTTAATAGAATATTTATTATGTATACAGTATGATTAACAATGAAAATGACAGGACACCAAAGTCCATATGCATTTTAGCTAAATTTAGAATTCAGGTGGGGAACATTTCAGAGCCTTGCTTTCATCTTTGCTGCTTGAATTCCACACTGATATCAAGTGAAGTTGAATGGCCATCTTTTGCATATGTTTCAAAACAAAAATCTAACTAGGTGTAAAAGAAAATATGAAATTTTAATTGCATATGATTATTTTACCTACTGAATGTTTCAATCATGAGCTAAACATTTCAGCAGTGAAATATACCATGAAAAGTGCCATTGATGTCTTTCCCCCCCTTTCAGTTTGCTTTAGAAAGAAGATCATATACTAGTTCTCTGTTTTCTCTTCTGTCCATCACAAACACAAAGAGTGAAACTTCTCAGGGAAAAATAATCTAACACTTTTATCTCTTTTCATTTTGTCTATTCCCAGGGCTGACATCAAGGGCTAGCATGGCTGAGCATCTACTGAGGCCCATGGAACAGAAGAAAGCCCAATGCCAACCTGAAATGCTTTGCCCATCAACTCTGTTCAGGCATGGGAAGATTGCCTCTGAGGCTCTGCAATGTTGTAGGGACTGGAAAAAACTCGTCAACATCAACTCATCGAATTTTCACATACTGAAGAAAAAATGGATATGTGGATTGAGGCAACAACAGACAATGATACAAGGTTGTGGGGTTTTTGGCGTGAGGATGCATGATAGCACTTGGAATATACATTAGAAATTATTTTCCATTGTTCTCTAGCAGATGTTTATCGCTTCTAAAAGATTTCTTATTATATTTTTGATCTGTAAAAGGCAAACTGTAGCAGTAGCAATTGCAAATAATACTTACATATAAGCTGCTTTGTTCTATTCCAAGGCAGACAGAGATAGGAAACCACTTCTCATATACAAGATGAATCTCAGGTGAGTGTAGATCTTGGGGGGGGGGGGGGAGTTAAAGCTGATGAAGTCACAATTACCAAGCATGTGGCTATTCATCTGTATACAGCATAGATTCTCTGTGCTTTTGAGAGCTGGATGTTGATTCCCAAAGGCAGCTATAGAAACAGTTTCGACAGGTTGTTTCTATCAGCTGAGGGGATCCACACAGCCTCCTATGATTTTTGGGGAAATAGGTTTGTTTTAAAACATAATCCTTCCCCTCAGTTAGTGGGTGTTCTAAAGGTAGTGGGTACATAGGCTTAGGTTTGCTGCCAAGGTAAGTTTTGTGATGCACAAGTAGAATACGGAGATCACTGAGACAGGAATGGTATATTACCAACGCAGAAGATTTATTTATTTACAAGCTGGTTTCAAATAATAGAAAAGCAGCACAGTTCTCCAGGTGGACAAAGGAGAAACCTGGCTGAGCACACTAATTTAAACTAGTTATGACTTCAAGGAGTAGACTGAATTTTCTTTAATATTTTCAGGCATAAACAGGATTTTACTGAGTAGCCACTAGTTTGGATCCTAACACACATTCAGGATTCCACCGACACCACCCTTTCTTTTCCCAAGATTCAGACTAAATGGCACAAGGTCTGCTCATCACCAGAGACACGGCTAAGGATCAGGAGGAGGAGGAAGAGGAAGAAGAGGAGGAACAGGAGGACGAAGAGGAAGAAGAGTGGCTTGTCTGGTAGCTCCCTTTCCAGAACAAATAGCTCCAGAGAGATTAGAGGTGTGGCCAGACCATGCCAAGCCTTTTGTCTGATTGTAGCCTGTTTGTTCTTTCCCTGAGCCAGATTTGAGCTCTTAGTCCTTTCCTGAGGCAGAAGTGAACAGAACTCTTGCTGTGTTTCCCTCCAGCACTCCATCCCCCTTCTCAAAGGTTATTGGATGCTGGGGCCGCACTCCCATAGGCTCAGCTGAGTAGCTGTTTTCCCCTTAGGGGGCAGGACAGCCTCCTGTCCATCACAACAGTTACATGGGGAATATGGAATAATTTATGCAAATCAAAATATATACTAGATGGTCAAAAAATGTTACTTTTGGAAACATAAATATCAGTGTTTGAATTTTTTTGTTATTGTGGCTCCTGTCCATCACAACAGTTACATGGGGAGTATGGAATAATTTATGCAAATCAAAATAAATACTAGATGGTCAAAAATGTTACTTTTGGAAACATAAATAGCAGTGTTCGATTTTTTTTTGTTATTGTGATATGGTCCCTGCTGGACAATGCTTGTTATTTGGAGTCAAGAAATGGCTAAAAATATGGGCAAACTGTAACCTTCATCCCACTTCAGTATACTGTCCTGTGTTATCATCCATACTGCTGCTACTTTAAAGGAAACAGAAATGGGACTGACTACACTATCAACCACTGCTAAGTTAGCCAGTGCTGTCCTACTAAGATCATCATTTCATAGCCCTGAAGATTGTCCAATTAGGCCACACCAAGAGGCCTTTATGAGGCCACTGGGCCTTAACCTTGACAGGCCTACCCAGTGCTATATACCACTCTGAAATATATATTTGTTCAGAGAAATTTGAAAAGACAAATCCTGTTTTTGTGTGTCATCTACCCAGTGCACATGATGGTCTTCACAGCCAATCAAATCTCCAATGACCAGCCAGAAACCTTGCTAGGCAAAAGCCCCACCTGGCCTTGTCCACTTTAAAAAAACAAACAAAAACACTTGGTGGGTACCAGGAAAGGTGTCAGCACATCGTGGCACAGAGGGGTAACATGTTGGGGACCCCTGTACAAGAGTGTGAGGAATTTAACATTACCCTTTTTAACCCGTTTTGAAGCCATTTTTGATTTGTCGTGGAGTAAACTGGTATAGGGCTGCCAATTCACACATGGCTTTCCCCTAACAGTAAAGAGCTGGATCTGAAGCGGTTTGCCATTTCAGACTGCACTGCTTTTTCCCGCTCCCCCTTCCCCCCCGTTTTTCACCCACGCGGGCGATCTCCGGCTTTTTTTAAACATTTGTTTTAGAGCGCTATAGCGCTATAGTGCTATAACACAACACTCCAGGCATTCCAATGGGGTTCTCTGCACCCTTCACTCTCTGATTGGTCAGCTGAGGTTAAAAGAAACTCAACAGTTACACGGGACTGCAGAGAGCTAATGACAGTTGAGAAAATCAGGAGTGGCCAACAACCACCTGTGAGGTGAAGCAAAGCTGCTGGCCCAGCCTCTTGGATGGCTTCCAACACACTCCCCCACCTCCTACACCTAACAGGCGGTTGTCTGTCCGGTGCTGCCCCACCTACACAGTGACTTCTAATACTCCTCCCCCTCCCACACTGGACAGGCAGCTGCCTTTCAGGTGTAGGAGAGGAGGTGGGATGGCTTCCAGCACACTAACCCCACCTCCTACATCTAACAGGTGGTTGTCTGTCAGGTGCAGCCCAACCTCCACAGTGGCTTCTAATACTCCCCCTCCTACACTGGACAGGCATCTGCCTTTCAGGTGTAGGAGAGGAGGTGGGATGGCTTCCAACACACTCCCCCCACCTCCTACACCTAACAGGCAGTTGTCTGTCAAGTGCAGCCTTACCTCCACAGTGGCTTCTAATACTCCTCTCCCTCCTACACTGGACAGGCAGCTGCCTGTCCAGTGTAGAAGATGAGGTGGGGTGGCTTTCAACACTCTCCCCCACCTCCTACACCTAATAGGCAGTTGTCTGTCAGGTGCAGCAGTGGTTGCAGGGTGCTTAAAGCCACGAGGGAGCCTGCCCCAGTAGTAACACCTTAGTGATCCTGCCAGCCCTGCCTCCAAAGTGGCTTCTAATACTCCTCCCCTCTCCCCCTCCTACACTGGACAGGCAGCTGCCTGTCAGGTGTAGGAGAGGAGGTGGGATGCTTACAGCCACCGGGGAGGTTTGCTCAGCAGGATTGCCTTAGCATTGCTGCTGACCCAGCCTCCCTGATGCCTTTAAATAACCCTAACCTTAACCCCCCAACACCAGACAGGCCGGTGTCTGTCAGGTGTAAATGCAGGGCCAGGGTATGAATGTTTTTGGGGAGATAGTAAAGGACATTTCTAGGAGCCATTTTGATTTGTGCCTTCCTCATGAGCCTAAAGAAATGTCCACTACATCACCACTCCCACACCAACTCCCCCTCACACCTCTCACCTCTTACTGGCCCCAAGAAAGCTCCTGGCAAATGTCAAGCCAGATACACCAACACTACAAGGAGGAGGCAACTTAAGAATGCGGCAAAGACATTTGCACATAGTACTCCTGCAGCGCACTGAGCTGCACAGGCCAAGTACCAGCAAGATCACCCTGAGGTGCTCAGAACAACACAGTCTCCATATGAGCAAAATGATCCAGGAACACAAGTAGAGAGGCAATCACTTTTGTGGAAGGTAGCAGGAGTTGACATAGCAGATCACTGCTTCTTAAATGGATAGTTCTATGTGACCTGCTCCAGTGAGCTCATCAAGCAGCCTGGTGATCCTAGCACCTGAGGGCAGAACCACCAATGTGGTCTTCAGTAGAGAGAAAAAATTATGCATGTCTCACTTAATTTTTTACACTACAATCTTCTCTGTTAGAATTCCTCCAACAAATGTCACATTTCAAATTTTACATCATCAATATTATAACTGGATTTACGGAACTTAAATACTGTAGCAAAGCATGGGTAGCAGGCTATACAAAATATACAAACATGCACCTCCAGGGCCCTGATGCCCCGCCAGCTCATCAAGCCAACTGAACTCTGAAAGCCACATCACAAAATCTAATGAAGTGAAGAGAGACTCTTTTGCACAATTTAAGTGCATCCGTTCAAACAACTTACAATCTTTTTAATGAACCAAGCTGATAGTTTACACTTGGCAGGGATGCTCTAGGCTGATCCTGCATTGAGCAGGAGACTGGACTAGATGGTCTTTATGACCTCTCCCAACTCTGTGATTCTATGAAAAGGCAAGACGTTTTCTTGCAACATCACATTTAAAAATTGCAATCCTCAGCATAGAATACTCAAGTCACCTTGTGGCTCCTACCCCTCTGCTAACACTACAGTAACTTAAGTTTGAAGCCTTCCTCCTGTCTAAGGATGCCTACTCTTTTCTGTTATTGAAGAGACTCTTAAGTTGAAGGAAAACTGCATCCAACACCAAAACAAACTCAGGGGCTTTTCTTTCCACTGGGACTCACAGGCAACCAGCCAAGCAGGTTTAAAACTCCATGTAGAAGCCAGTCCCCCCCCCCCCCCCCCAAAACAAACCAAGAAGTTTTTCTGTCCACCAGGACCCATCAGCAACCAGCCAAGCAGGCTCAAGCCTCCACATGGAAGCCAGCTCCTTTCCTTTCCCCAAAAAACAAATAGGCCCATGAAGAGCCTCCCGATGCATTTAGCTTGGGGCTGGGGAGAGAAATGTGCAGCATGGCTGCTGGGGCCCTCCCAGGTCCCCCCCCCCAACCCTCCTCTTGGGCAGAGAGAGGCAAGGGGGAGATTTACCTGATCCAGTGGCCTGTGGGGCAGGAGAGCAGATCTTCTTGGGTGGCACAGCAGGAGGGTTCTTCCAGGAGTTCTAGTTGAAGCAGGAAGTAGGGAAGGGCCCTCACAAGTGCCTCCCTTTATAGGGACTGCCCTGTAGCCAAGCACTGGACCTCCAGCCAGTGAGCCTCCTACCTCACCAGGGAAGTTGATGATTGGGAGGGCAGGGCCACCTACTCCTCAGGCCTGTGTGCTGGGGTGAAAATCCCTGAACCGGTCTCCAGAAATTGGTGTGCTAGAGCACCCCAGCACAGCTTACAGGTAACATTGGTCATAACTAGTTATTTACACTGTTTTTATCTCTGAAATTATGACAATAAAGTCAAAATGTTTTCTCTAACTTTAGATACAATTATTTGTTTCATTTTCATTGCTTGAGTTTTTGGTGAGATGAATCTCCTGTGAAGATGGAAGTCTCTTTAGCTGAGCTGAATAATGATTTCATAATTTCTATTAGTTTGGGTGTCTTTGTAATCGTGCTGATTTTATTAGCTCACTTTTAGAAAAATAGTGGGTGGATGAGTCTGCATATGGTTTCCTATAATTAACAATTGTAATTTGCTAGTGCAAATGGGTCTCAACAAGAAAAATTCTCATGCAGCATAACCTACTGTTCACAAATTCTTATATGTTCTAACATTTAATTCTACTTCACTACAGGGAATGGCTGGCTTGGACGGTGGTGTCTATGGAATTGTACCTGTCTGAGGTCCCACCCATCCTCAAACCTCACCCTCTCCAGGCTCCACCCCTCAAGTCTCCAGGAATTTCCCACCTGGAGTTGGCAACCTTTTCAGGACCTGGCCCAATGCGTTTTCTCCCAAAGGCCAAAAAAGGTGTGGAAAGGGCCTTTTACTGACAGAATCTGGTTGCCTAGCAACAGGCACTGAGAAACACAGTCGCCACCTCTGATTAGGGAAATACCTGGAGATTTGGGGGGTGGATCCTGTGGAGGGCAGCATTGGGGGGGGATGAAAGGACTCAGCAGGGGATAATGCCATAGGGTCCACCCTCCAAAGCAGCCCTTTTTTCCAGGGGAACTGATCACTGTCATCTGGAGTTCAATTCAAACAACAGGAGATCTCCAGGTTCCACCAGGAGACTGGCAACCCTATGGAAAAATCAGCCACACAGCAGGGGGCTGAAGAGAACAGTTTGATGGTCGCTGGCCCACCTCATTAGCCAGCCAGCCATGGTTGAGCCGAAAAGAAGAGAGAGCTGGTTAGATGTATTCTGACAGAAAAGTGGACTGCTAAACTAATCTGATAGAAAAGTGGCCAAGATGGCAGGGGGCAGGGGAGGGGGTTATGCTGACAGAAGTTGGTTGTTGGGGGGGATGAAAGGACTCAGCAGGGGACTCAGGAGGGTCCACCCTCCAAAGCAGCCATTTTTTTCCAGGGGAACTGATCTCTGTCATCTGGAGTGCAATTGAAACAACAGGAGATCTCCAGGTCCCACCAGGAGACTGGCAACCCTATGGGAAAATCAGCCACACAGCAGGGGGCTGAAGAGAACAGTCTGATGGTCACTGGCCCACCTCATTAGCCAGCCAGCCATGCTTGAGCCAAAAAGGAGAGAGAGCCGGTTAAATGTATTCTGACAGAAAAGTGGACTGCTAAACTATTCTGACAGAAAAGTGGCAAAGATGGCAGTGGGCAGGGGAGGGGGTTATGCTGGCAGAAGTTGGTTGCCTACCAAGAGCCACTGAGGGGACAGTTAGTCACAGGCAGGCCCACACAGGAGCCAAGAGAAGTGTCTTCCTCAGGAGAGAGTCCGGCTTTCCAAAAGCCACAGCTCGTTTCCTCCAGGCCAGACACTCCCTGGTGCTGGCGCTGCTGCTGAAGGAAGGTGGGGGAGCCATTGAAAGGTGCTGGGCAAGGCCACGAGGAGCAGCGAAGGTGAGTGCTTCCCCTGCTTGCTGCTGCTCACTAGGTCTGCCTCCTTCTCCCCTGTGGAGGGGTTGCTGCTCCCTCGGCAGAGCATCCATCCCCTTCGCTGGCTCCCTCCAGACTGAGAGCAAAATGCTGCCCGCTGGCTCTGTGAGTGGAGCCAAGCCAACTCAACAAGGCAATGTATCTAGGGGATTGGGAGTCCGCAAGAGTGGCAGATGAGCGTGCCAAAGTCTGGGGAGGCGAGTGGAATGTCTCACATGAAAACTCTTTTATATATAAGGAGAGATTATCATATTTTATTTAATTGGGAAAAGTAAACAAGACTCACATCTTAGGTGTTAAAAGCATATTATTTCGGGACTTCCGGTTTTGGCATTCTAATGGCAGACACGTCCTGAGGATACAATCCATGAGCCGGTGGATGAGAGGGGGTGTGATTGTACATGCCCCCCTTGGAGCCTTTGCGAGGGGCTCCTAGCCATGGGGCACTGAGGATCACCTCTCCTCTGGCACGGAGCCAGCGGATTGAGCCATTCCGATGCCCTGATGGTCTCGCCGCTGTATTCCAGTACTGGACTCAGTACTGGACACCAGGACAAGCGAGTGGAGGTTGAGCGTTTTACACATTTGATCTACATCTACATGATCTACATTGAAAGTGAGTTTGGTTGAAATGAGAACCAGAGAAATAGCTGAAAGTCCCCCCTAAAGTAAGTGGGGTGGGCAGGACCCCCCCCCCCCCGGAAATAAAAATGGACTTAAAGCATGCCTTTTAAAGGGGGGTGGAACTGAAAGCAAAATGGTATAGTATACTATACTATACTATAGTATAGTAAGGAACTTACAAGAAAATTACAGGTGATTTGCAGTCTTTAGAGACTTTTGGCAAACTTTGTTAAAGGTAAACAGCTTCAAAGATGTCACTGAAGAAAACAGAGAAAGATAAGCAAACAAAACCTAAGCTTCCTTCAGGAAGTTCTAGCCCAGCGAGTGTGGTCATGCAACCGGAAACAATCATACTCTTCTCTAAGATGCTAACAGAAGCATTGCGACCCCTGCTGGAGCAAATGCAGACACTTAATCAAAATTTCATTGCACAGCAACAGCAACTGGATGAGGCTTTAAAAAAAAACACAGAGCAAACAGCTAAGAATCTGAAAGAATTGGATGCAAACACCAAAAAGCTTAAAAAGCAAATGCAGGATATGGAAAAGAAGAGAAATTCTGATGAAGCGCAGCTTTTACAACTACAAATGGAAAAGGCAAGCTTTATACTGAGATTTCAGGGAGTTCCTGAGACCAAAGGGGAGAATCTTAAATGGATTTTGAGTGATGCTTTGGGACCGGTGACAGATTTTAAAGTGGATTTTCTTCAAGGTGAAAGGGATGTGATCTATAGGTCATATTCAGAATACATAAAGAAAAAATAATCTGTCCGGTGAGGTTGTGGTGAGATTCTCCAGAAGACATGAGGGATGAGATATTAAAAGCAACAAATGAAACCACCCTTAAAATTGATGGCAAGGAGATAAGAGTTTTGAAAGACATTCCTTTTGAAATAAGGGAAAAAAGGAAAAAATATAAAGACTTGGCTTTGTTTCTACAAAAGAACAACATAGCCTACAAATGGATTGTACCCAAATGCATACTCTTCAAATTTAAAGATAAGAGGGGGGAAATTGACTCTGTTATGAAAGCAAGAGAGTTTCTGCAGCAACAATTAGATCCAACAGGAGAAGAGGATGAGAAGAACAACAAGGGGAGTGATGATGAAGCACTTACTGGAGAAGATTCGGATTTGGAATGTGGGGCGGCTGCCCCCAAGCAAGGATATTGATTGAGGGAAAGAAGAGGCAAATGAGATGCTAATTTTCTCTGAAGTTTGACTTTTGATTCTTATTATTTTAACCATTCTTGCGCATGGTTCTTTACTAAGTCAGAATACCTGGACTTGAGTTATTTAAGCGATGTTAATGATCACCTACAATGTAACAAATTACTCTTTTATTTTATTCAAAGCTATTTTACTGTAAGCATTATATGACCCCCACCTCTTGGGTTTTTAGTGGTTTATCTTTACTTTCTCCCGTAGTTTATAGTTTCCCCTTCCCTATTTTTCTTGTAGGTTTTAGAAAATAAAATTCTTTGAAAAACAAAAAAAGAAGAAGCATATTATTTCATAGCAAATCAACAAACTTCAGAGAGCTAAACCTTAATCTACTTGGTTGTTGGTATCCTCATTTGAAAACAAATCAATTAAAAAAACTTAAGGGGAAAACATACTTCTGAAAAATAAAGTGAAGTTAGGAGGATTAGCAGAAGGGAAGTACAGCAAGGATAGAGGGATATAATTGCAAATATATTGTGGAGGAACACAGTATGCAACTATTTTCTAGATGTAGTGTAGTCTAGGGAGCTGCATTAGAGAAGAAGAACATAACATCAAGTTGCTACTGACAGGGTGTTTCCATCCATGGGGCATCTCCAGACAAAAGATAAGCTGAGGTGGTCTGCCATTGCGTTCCGCATTCTACATATGAAAACCAAATGGGATGGCCACCTCTTTGAGACATCTGTTAACTCAAGTGGCAGAAATAGGTTGTGGCTGAAGGATTTATATCTGCTGAAAGTCAATTGGATGTTTGTGTGGAGTAGCAGCTGGGTTTCACGACTTCAGGGACAATTAGTGAGAAAGAGTAGTTTACATTGGACATTTATTTTACATTAAACATTGCTTAGGCTATCATAGTTCTTCCTTTTCTTTTCCAATGTATAATACAACCTCTTCTCCTGGAGGAGAAAGCATAAACCTTAATTATATAACATTTATATTTTAGTAGAGCGCATATTTCAGAACTTATTCCAGTTTCCCAAAATGTTTTTCCCAGATAGTATATCCTGATTCTGTATGTTCTAATATACCCTGTTGTGGAATTATTTTTACAAGTTTCTCAATGCAATCCTTTACAGAGGGCCAAACTACTTTTTCGCATTTATATCCTGCCCATCCCACAAACGGGCTCAGGCAGGTTATAACTATGGGGCATCTCCATGTTTAGGTTTTTCAAGTATTCGGTCTCAGTTCCCCAGACCCAACTTGGGTTCCTTGCAGCCAGACAGCAGCTCCAGGGAATGGCTTTTAAAAATAAAGGAGGCCCAAATTGGGCTCAGAACACCACTGCAGGGGAAGACCTCCTCCCTCCTGTCCTAAGCCATTTTCCCATGTGGAAATGGTGCTGGAGGGGGTTATTTTCCCTTTCTTGTTGCTCCACTTGCACAGAATACTCCATGTAGAACAGCCAAAATGGGGGAAATAACTCCTGCCCCACACTGTTCTGGTGCAGGAAAATAACTTGGGAGGGGGAATCAGGAGACCTTCCTCCCCCACATACACTGGTGTTCTGAGCCATTCCCCACACTTGCTGGGTGGTTGTAGGGAACCCAGCTTGGGTCCCAAACTCAACTCTTAAAAATCTGAACATGTAGTTTGGTCCAGGTTTATTCCAATCAAAGTCCAACAAAGGAGTAACTCTGTATGAGATTGCTTTGTGAGGAACATAGGATGCTTCACATGTAATTCAGTTGGAACACATGATATTTTTGTATTGTGAAGTCTATTTACTACAATCCTAATTACATGTGTTCATTTGAATGTATAGTTTGAGCTTCTGTCATCCATCCATCTATCTATTTATCCATCTATCTTCTCGCTCCAAGTAAAAATGCAAGGTACTGATAGCACTGAGAAAGCCGTACACACATAAGTTCTTTGCATACATACGTTCAATTAAAATTAACATAAGTTATATACATTCTGTCATCTTTGAATGTCTAAAGGGGCCTACAACCAGTTTAATTTTTAGGGTTCTGGCTTTATTCGTTCAAGGTGTGAAAAGCAGAATGTTCAGCAGGATGCCTATCATTCTGTGCAGAAGATTCCAGATTTTCCAAAGCACACTTAAAGCTTCCTAAATATCAGGCCTGAAAAATCAGTTGCCTGAGTTCCTGGACAGCTGCTGACAACCAAAGACTGAAAACAGACAATAGCTTTACAAAACTCCTGCAAACACTTTTACTTGAAATGAAAATTAGATGTGTTACACTCACCACAAGCATCAATGATGCTTTCAAAACTTTCAGACCAAAAGCAATGGTTTGGATCCAGCAATGAACAAGCAGAAACAGACTTTGCCTGTGCAAGATCTTGAGCAACACCCAGTGCTTTCCTCCCTATATATTAAAGTATCCAGAAATGGGTTGTACACCATAAGAACATAAAGAGACACTGCTGGATCAGACCAGTGGTTCATCTAGTCCAGCATTCTGTTTCACACTGTGACAGAACAGACCTGCTCCTCCTACAGACCCTGTTCTGCCCACTTCCACCATTGGGTTCCCAACTCTTGGAGAGAGCCATTCCATTTCCTTCTACTAGGGTACCGCTGCCACCACTGTCCTTTTGGGGTCTTCCTGCCAGGAGGGACAGACTCCTGACTCCTCTTCACAGTTTTGAGGCTGGGCCTCAAGGTCACCAGCTACCCAGCGTCTTTACCACAAGGACTAAATGCATCTTTGGGACTCCCCTGGAGGGTTCGCCACTTGCACATTGACCACTTACCTTCCCCGTGGGGCATCCATTTCCTCTGTAGCATGTCCAACAGCGGTTGGAGGGCTATGCGGTACAAAGAACAGCTACCAGCATCAAAGAGGAAAATATTTATTTAAAAAGAAAATGTTTGCAAGTATGCTTTAGCAGTACACCCAAATCAGCACATGGAAGAACAAAAGAAAGGTGGTTATAAATGCATCCTCTTTTCCCCTCCTCTAAACATACCCTAACTGATAGTAACCCTAGGGTAGGCACATAGTCTTAGAAAGTTACACATTCTCTAAAGCTCTTTCATTACCTTCTGGATCCTTGCAGGCCTTCCGGCATAGGTAAAGGTAAAGATGGCTGCCAGCCTTCAGACCAGAGCTCAGTAGTCTGTTCTCTTCCAAGGACCAGCACCAAGAAAGCCTCCCCCCTTGGGGCAAGCACTTTTATTAAGCCTCTGACTCCACTCATTTCACATCATTCTCTCCATCTCTTTTGACCTGGTCCGCCCAGGTCCAGGCTTCTTTTCCTGTTGTCTCCAGGAAGCCTCCTTCTGGGGAGGCATCCTGGGAAACCCCCATACATTCTGGGAAATCTCCAAACATTTCTGGAGATAGTCTCTGGGGCTGGTGTAGCCCAGTGCCTTCCACACTCTGTTTCCTGCCTAGAGAAGGGGGATGAGCTGGCTCATCCCATTGTTTCTTCTGCCAGATCTATTAGCATTTTTAAAGAGGTAGCTCAGACGCTTCTGGAAAGCCATGGGCTAATCCCTCCCCCCCCCCCCGCTTGTTCTTAGCTCAGATAATGAAAAATTTTAAAGTCTGCTTGCCAACCTTCCAGGAGGCAAGGCATTTATCCACATCATTAAAGTACCCAGAAATGGGTTGCACAACATAAGACCATAAGGAGAAGCTGCTGGATCAAACCAGTGGTTCGTCTAGTCCAGCATCCTGTTTCACACACTGATCAACCAAGTTGCCCTGGAGGGCAAACAGGTTACAGAGGCTGAGGCCCTCCCTTGCTCTTGTTCAAAAGTTTGCTCGCTTTGGGTATGGAGGCCCCCTTTAGTCGCCATGACTAGTAGCCATTGATGACTCTCTCACCCACGAATCTAACTCCCTGTTAAAGCTCCTGTGCTTGTGGCCATCTCTACCTCCTCTGGCAGTGAATCCCACAATTTAATTACTTCTTGTCCAGGGCCAGTACCTGTCCCAGACTTCCCCCCCTTGCAAAGTGCCAAACGGCTTCCATGTCACTTGGGAAATGCCAAGGCATATGAGGAGCAGCTGGTGACCTACTTGGGAATGGTGAGGAGCCCAGGGGTATGGTCAATGGAGGAGAAAGGAGCCAAGCCAACCAGTAGCAGAGTGCTCAGCCATTCCTGGCTGCAGCAAGAATCAGGAGGGGGAGACTGAGAGCTCACCAACAAGTGTGATGTCGTGGATCAGCAAGGACTGCTCAGGAGAAGAGAAGCCTTGTGTGGCAGCCAGCTCTGAGTCAGCAGAAGCCAGCAGGCAGAAATACAAACTGCAGGCTGATCAGGATACACAGCCAACAGCTGGTGCAGAGCCTCCAGTAATCTCCAGTCCTGAGCCAACAAGTGAAACTGAGTTGATCATTCCCAGTCCTCCAGTTTCCCCCACACCCTTTGAGCACAGAGACAGAAGTTATGAATGGAACTGCAAGAGAGATGACAGAGTACTCATCTCCTGGCCTGATCCCAGATGCTTGAGAAGTTGCAGATTTGCTCCCAAGCAGCTGACTGCAAATTGGATCCTTAGGCACATGCCTATAACAACCAGCCAAGGGAGGCGGAAGTGTAGAAGCAACAAGTCATTCTATCATTGATCCTGTGACCACAGTGCTGGAGCCTGCCTTCATTGTGTGACCCTTGGACTGGCTTCTAACTGTGGCTTGTGAGTAACCCTTGGACTGCTAAACTATGCCTCTCAGACAGCCCCTAAGTAATGGCTCTTTTGGCTCTGAACTCTTGGACTGGACTCTTGACTTGGTTTCCCTTGCCTGGACTTTGACTGCTTTCCAGTAACTAACACTCAGCTCTGCCTGACCCGCAATATGTGGAGACCTGGAAGAGCCTGACACTTCCAGGGAGAAAGTTACCCTCTGAAACAACTCTAAGGGTGGGGTGGAGGCTTGATCTATATCCTTCTCAGCCCTGAAATGAAGGGTGGGGTTGGGATGGGCCAGTGCTGGTCTGGAATGGTGCCAAGGCCCAGTGGAAGGCTGAGAATGGATTTACAGGCTAGGCAGCACGGTGCACATCTCGCTGCTCAGTACTAGCTGCCTGCTGATAGTAAAGATGAATCTGTACAGGAGTGTTCCTGAGAAGCTGGCTGTATGCATGATGTCTTGGCATATGGCTATAAAGTCTCCCAAGAGAAGCTTTTGTGAGTAGATGCAATGTGGTCATCAGACACTAAACCTGCTGACACTGCCTTCATTGACTTCTGGAAACCTGACCTCTGACCAAGTGATACTGGTCTTCTGAAACTTTCTTTGGCCTTGTCATTCTTTGAAATTAGAGAGATGCTGTCACCTGATACCAGAAGCCAGCCAGCACAGTGATTGTGGGACAAGGGGAAGAGAGAACAGAGGATCAGGAGACCGGCTAGCTTCAGTTTGACCAACTACAGCTAGTGAAGGAAATGTGTGTGATGAGGAATGGCTGGGATTGGTGTAGGGAGGAGGGATGAGGCTACTGCAATGGAATGGGATGGCTAGCCCTGAGATGGGAAGGGGTAGGACTGCGGATGGACCTCCCTCCTGTTTCAGAGGCCATCCGTCGTTTTATAAACATTTATCATGTCACCCTTTAGCCATCTTTATTTAAGACTGAAAAGTTCCACTGTTCAGCCTTTCCTCATAAGAAAGGTGCCCCAATCCCCTAATCATCTTGGTTGCCCTGCTTTGTAATTTTCCTGGTTCTGCAATGTCCTTTTTGAGATAAGGTAACCATAGCTACCTACCATATTCCAAATGAGGCCACACCATAGCTTTATACAAGAACATTACAATACAGACCATTTGATTTTAAGTACCTTTCCTAATAATTCCTAGCATGGGGTATGCCTTTTTCAGTGTCTAGGCACACTGGATTGACATTTTCATCGATGTGTCTACAACAACACCAAGAGCTCTTTCAATCTCAGTTTCAGCCAGTTTAGACCCCATCAGCATATATTTAAAGTTAGGCAATGTACAGAAGCCCAGCAGAAAAATCTCAAACAACTGTGGGGAGCACTTCTGTATGTTGAAAATAACAAATTTCAGCCTAGAGAAGCCCAGCAGAACAATTTCAGGGGGGGGGCACTTTTGCAAGCACAATAGAACCAATTGCAATCTAGAGAAGCCTGTGACAACTGCCTCCTCCCCACTCTCTCCTGTTGCCTCAGAAACCTTCAATGGAGGGGGGGGAGCCTGGAGATTGTTGGCTCTGTGCATTAACAGGTAGAAATTCTGCAAACATTACCTTGGAGGTTCTGTCTTTTTAATTTCCTTCTTAATAACCTAAATTTATCCTCCAGGATCACATAACTGCATTTCCCAATATCATTGGTGCCAGCATGCACCATGACTGCTGACTCCTCCCCCCATACTTAGCTGTCCACCTATCTAGACAGTGCATGATGTTTGTAACCTTTGCAACCAGCAGGCAAGTCACCATGCAGTCATAAAACCTACCACAGACATCACTTCCTTTGTTCCTAATGATCAGATCTCCCACTAACAAAAGCCTACCACATTCCCAATCTCACAGGGGAGTCTATGGTATCTCCTGGAGGAGATCCGTTCATCCTGCAAGGAAGGATTTCCTTTTCTATAGGATTATTTTCAGTTTTCTCAGCCTGACACTCTCCATCCGCGAAAACTCTCACTCTCCATGACAGCAGAGGAGCTATCAGCACAGAAGTAGGATGGTTCTAATGAGTCCCTAAGTATATCATCCAGGTACTGTTTTGTTTCTCTCAGCTTCATGAGGTCAGCAGCACTAGTCTCAAGGGAACCCAAAATTATGTAGAATCCTTTACCTAGGAAGTTATTATGGAATAGTCAAACTTTCTTGCCCAATGCTGGACTCGCTCAGTAGCGTTATTCATCTCTTGTGTAAACAAGATTTACCTCTGTGGTCATCTCTTGATTCCCTACTCACCTGGCTTCCTCTGTTAGCAGCTCTGTTTGCACACTTTACAAGGAGCAGTCTCCTTTCTGGAGTCTTACATTAGATTAACTCTGTTGTTGAGACCTTTAGCTCTTCCCCCAAGCTCCGGACAACAGCAAGCTATATAGATGACACTTCTCAGTCATTAAGAGAACCTCGCACTAGAGCCATGTGCTTAGGCCACAAGATCTTGCACAAGCTGAAATGCAAATGGGGATATATTAAGTTCAATTTAACATGAGCATCTTCTGTGGACTTTTTCTTGCACAAGAGCTCTAGTACAAGCAGAAATTTTGCACTGGGTCCAACCCAAAGTTCAAAAACCATTTACAGTATTTGAAATAGGTAGGTCAGTGATTAGACACCACATAATTCAGTTTAATGTAGCCCTTTTTTAAAGAAAAAGTGCAGGTACTTGCATATAAAGTTGTGCCAATTTCCATCAATTCCACCCTCCCTCTGCGATCCCCAGTAGGCTGCACCTGCAGCTTATCCTAGGCTGTCTCTCTTTTTTTCTCTGTCTGAGTGAGGCAGGTGAGGGAATGAGGATCAGGATTTGCAAGCACCCCAAATAAAGGTGTCACTACTCAGTACCAGTGAAAAAAAAGCCCTGGTTCCATGTATCCTTATCCTGACCTGTATGACGCAGGATAGCCCAATTTCATCAAATCTCAGAAGCCAAGCAGGGTCAACCCTGGCTGGTATTTGGATGGGAGACATCCAAGGGACACCAGGGTTGTGATGTGGAGGCAGGCAATGTCAAACCACCTCTGAATGTCTCTTGCCTAGAAAACCCTACGAGGTTGCCATAAGTCAGCTGTAACTTAACAACACTTTCCAAACACCAAATTAAGGACGCATTTTAACAGAATAATATCATTTTCAGGTGGTTAGGACAATAAGTTGCTGTAAATTTTTTGAGTAATAATAGGATAGTGTTTTAGCAGCATAGGAAATCTTAGATTATTCCAAGGAGATAGGGAAATGTAGTGTATTTCCTCTATCATTAATTTTGCACTAGTAACTTTACTTTCTCTGTAATATAAATCAAATCTTCACAACCTGGACATTTTATACCTAGAACTAATGACACCTGAAACACTACACTAAGAGTTCGTGGTGTTTGATTTTCAACAGGAAACATGTTGCTTTGGGATCTGTAATGTTACTATTCTAGGAGCTGCGGTGGCTCAAGTGGTTAAGACGCTGAACTGCAGGCTGTGGAAGGTCAGTAGTTCAGCAGTTCAAGACTCGGGTGCCGCAAGATGGAGTGAGCTCCCGTCTCTAGTTCCAGCTCCTGCCAACCTAGCAGTTCGAAAGCAAGAAATTGCAAGTAGATAAATAGGGACCACTTTGGTGGGAAGGTAACAGTGTTCCGTGCGCCTTGGTGTTTAGTCATGCCGGCCACATGACCACGGAAACGTCTTCGGACAGCGCTGGCTCTTCGGCTTTGAAACGGAGATGAGCACCGCAACCCTAGAGTCGGATTCGACTGGCTTTCGAGCAAGGGAACCTTTACCTTTACCTTTAATGTTATTATTAAAAGACAAGCCACTACCTTTGAAATAAATTGCTGTGTTAGAGACAGTCCTTTCTCCCTAGGTCTAAAAGCTCTCCCTCTTCTGCACTATCTTGCAGACACCTTTGACAGGAAACTGAAAAGGGTCACATAATTTGTGGTGGTTAACTTGACAGTGCTGATGATTACTTGTATTGTCTTATTACTAGGTATAACTGCAACCAACATCACTATTTTAATTTGTGTAATTGCTTATCAATACAAAGGTTAAAATTAAAATTACCAATTATTTGTCAGATTAACAAGCTTTCTATAGATTGTCAAAAGTCAAAATTCCAGACTATGCGCTGTAAAATATTTGAGAAAAATATCCATTCTTGAACTCAGTTCATCTGTTTATCAGTCACAAATTGTAATTACTGAATGAACTGAAATTTTTAACTAACCCATCACTCTTTCCAGACTAGGCTGAAATTTATTGTTGTAATGAGGCGCCACACCTTCTATTATGATAGTTTACAGTTCTCAAGGCTGCAAATAATGTAGCTGTTAGATATGAGGAGAAAAGCATTTTAAAAATCCTGTTGCATAAGGAATACTGAGAGTAAAAAAAGGGTCTTCCTGGATAATATAGTGGCCTGAGTTATTTATTATTTGATGAAATTTAACAGCTGCTTCACAGACACAATTCTTCCTTCCCACTGGTAAAGAAATAATCACAGGAAGTTGTTCAATCAAAAAAGGTCATTTTTGCCTTCCAGGAAAATGTTTGCTAAATTGATAGTAGCTCAGAATGATACTAAATGAAAACTTTTCATCAGCCTTAAGACATTTTGCAATTTGTTAAATGCAATATATTTCAAATGGCTGAACTTTAATTTTAATAAAGTTCAAAATACTGCCTGTGATAATTCCTGTGCCCACAGCAGATATCTTTTAAAGGGGGGAGAGGATAAAAACATTTTATTAACTCACTGTATATTTGAAAATGACCATTAATTAATAATGGTAATAATCTTTTCCCTCTACTGCAATCAGGTCCATAGCCAGGAATTTCTAAGTCGGGGGGGCATTTTAATTCCTTTGGGGGCACTGGCTAATTTGATAAAAACAATTTAATTACTGCTTTCTCAGCGCTCTCAGGGGCAGTGGGGGTGGCACCCTCCACCTGGCTGTCAGCGCTGCCTGCCTTCAGCTTGGGCACCTTGTGCCTCCTCCCTGGCACTCCCCTCCACCCACCCCAGCTGCCGGCCTGTCCGCTTGCCTTCCCCCAATTCAGAAAAGACGCTATGGAGGTTGCTGCTGGGATGGGGGGGTGCATGGGGGGGAGAGAAGGCACTGGCTTCCTCCAGCTTGGGAAGGGAGGAGTTGGCTGGCTGCTGTGGGGACTAAGCTGGGAAGGGGCTCAGTCAGACTACTGCTTCCTGGACCGCGGCGGGCCAAGGTGCATAAAAAGAGCACTGGCCTGGCTTAGCGCTCTCTCTCTTTCTTTCTCCCTGCAGCTCCAAGCCCCCAGGCTGCTCCCTGACCTCCAAGCTGGGATGGAGCCACACCGAGTCATGGAGGTGGGGATGAGTGGTGGGGACTGACCCAGAGAAAGGGGGAAGGCTAGGACAACCGGCAACCCCAGTGGTGCAGGGGGAATTTGTGGTGGTGGCCACATCTTATCAGAGAGTTGGGGGCCTGGGCTGAAATGAAGTAGTGGGGCCATGGCAGGAAGTTGGTGGGGCAGGCCCCGAAATGCCCCAATGTAGCCATGTGTCTGACTGCAATTCTAATAATTTAGAATGCCAAGAAAGTGTGAATTTTCACTTTTTTATGTGATTATTTATTATTTGTGGAGCCCTGAATCATCCCTCCCTGAGTTCTTTTTCCAAAAGTTCCAAATCTGGATGATACTTTTATTCTAGCATGATTTTATTTTCCAGGGTCTTTTAACCTCTATTTTTACAAGGTTTTTCTTTTAAAAAATTCCTTTCTGTCAAGCATTTAAAAACTGTCCTTTATATTTCATAGAGTTGTGAACAGGCTAACATTGTACTCTGCTTTTTTATTTCCCTCTCTATGGTGAATTAGAAGGAGGAATATTCTCCTGTTCTTTGTAAATCAAGAGGAACTAAAAGGGTTGTTCCTCGCCTCTCAGTCCCAGTGAATATTATCACATGCAAACTGACCCACTTCCCCACCAATAATGAACATAACCCCCCCCTGCCCAAATAACAGCCTCGCAGGCCCCAAATCAGAGCTGTTGGTTTTCTTTATTCCATGTCAATTCAAGGTCCAGAGCTGTACACACCTTAGAAGTTTTTTCATAATGGAGCCAAACAGACCATGCATACTCTCTGTATACCCTATGAATAATATCTAACCATTTTATCAAAGCCAGTGCTTTCTCTAGCTGCACCTGAATGACAACTGCCATATAGACTAGAGGTGTCACTGAACACTACCCTCTCTCAGGCCCCCACCCCACTCATGCCCTTACAAAGCCAGCCAGCTTGGTCCCATGGTGCAGCAGCAAGAGCAGCAGCGAAGGGGAATCAGAGGAAGGCAGCACTGGTAGCCAGGCACAGGAAGCGGAGGAGGTGCCATAGAGGCCATCCAGGACACGGAAGAGACTGCAGCCCCTGAGCTTCAGCGCTTCCTTTGCCAAGGCAAGTCCGCTGGGCCAAGTTCCCCTCAGTCCACGCTGATTTTACTGGTAGCTGGGTGAGGGAGGCAGAGAGGCGGGCTGAACGAGTGCGCCTCAAGGACTCAGTGGTAAGGGAGAGCCCAGGCAAGCACACTTTCTACCTTTCTCTCCTCCAGCTCCTCTCCAGGCAGAACTAAGGGCTGCTGGGAGCTGAGGGTGGGGCTTAGCTTCCAGGTGGGGCTTAGCTTCCACTTTCAAAATAGGGTGGGGGGGATCAAGGGTGGCTGGAACTGGTTGCCCCTGTGGGAGGCTAAGCACCTTCTGGGAAATTTTTGGGGAAGGCTCATGCTCCTCAGCCCCCACGAAGATTACACGTATGCTGCAAAGGGAGGGAAAGGAAGAGTATTTCTGCTTCATAGATTGACAACGCTTCCATCCATGGAAATAATCAAAGTTATTATTTCTATTGATATTTCCATTCATTAGTGTATTCGCTCATACCATACCATCTTGACTAACATAACATGTTGATTATCATATTCAAGACTCTTAATTCCATTCTTCTTTCAGAAGCCCATGTGTATTTTTTTCTGCCTGAAGATCTGATCATATCACCCCTTTAATAATTTCCTATATCTTCTTTATTCAATTCTAAGATTTTGCATCAACTTTTCAGTGCATTCATTCTTAGTGTTCTCCTATTCTCCATCCCTGTTCTTATATTCCATCGGTTCCTCTTCATGCTCTAAATTATAGATTTTATTTTCTTCATCCTATTTATGTATATTTTAATTTGTCAAGTTACATTTGGATTTCCCTCATCCATTGTATAGGATGAATTCAGTCAGTTTAAAAAGAAACTTCAAAAGTAATTAATTCTAAGAGCACATATTTATTTATATCTTCTCTCGCCTTTCATTTTTTAAATTTGCTTCTTTTAAGCTGTTGCTTCATATAATTGTAAGCCTTTAGACAGGATAGTCTGTTTTTAACATCTGTTGTATAGCATCTAATTTTATTTGGCTTCTCAACAATAAATACTGTTGGTATTATAATGAATTTTCTCATCCTCACTATTGTTTTGTGGGAATTAACAAAAGTTTTAGCACTGATTTTACCAAGAGAAGGATAGAACCCCCTTTGTACTATGTATAACCTTGAAATTTTATGTGGTTCATAACATCTGCTTCAATGAACAGCAGCTGGCTAATAACTTACCAAAATATCAGCAGAACAAGAGAGATGTGAATCATTGAACTCTACCAATTACATGCTCAAAAGACTTCGTGAAAATCAAAGCTCTCTGTATGTGAGTGCAATGTAACAAGTGCATTCAGAGTATCAGTGCTCTTCTGAGAAAATAAAATGGTGCCAGTGAAATCTTTAAAGGGTCCCCGTACATTCCTTGGTAATCATGATCACACATAATTATAAATCATATTCTTGTTAATGGAATTTGGAAACTCTGATAGAATCCAGAGTACCGTGTGACTCGTATGCTAACCTGGGATTTGGACTTCTATTTCTGAAGCAGCACAAAACAACTGTCTTTGAAATGGGTGGTTGAAAAAGGGGAGTTGTTCCAATGACAAATGTTCAAATCCTACCGGGTTCATGAAACTAATTCTCTGGACAGTCTTTTGGTAGTAATGGAAATATATTTATTATTTATTTATATTTATTGCTTTGACTTTTACCCCACCCTCCCCACTGAGGCGGGCTCAGGGTGGCTCCCATAAAACTAATAAAACAATATACATCTTATAAAATTACAAATACATTCATTTAAAAGCATTAATATCGATGGCGATACAAAACAGTAAAGTGCAATTAGAGACACGTTCAGCGGTGCTACCGCGGTAGGTCACTTCTGGGTCTGAGTCAACACAGCGCACAGATCTCACCAGGGAGCTCATTCCAATATGACGGAGCTGCCTCCACTTGAAAGCAGTAATTTTAGTGTGCAGTGAAAATGACCAGTAGCTTGGAAAGATGGCTGTTAATAACCATGAGTGAAATCCTAAGTATGTCTGCTCAGAGGTAAGTCCCATTTTATTCAATGTGGTTTACTCACAGAAAGTGTTCTTAGAAGTGCAGGCTAACTGAATACATAACTAGCAATGTAATCCATGCCAATACCGCTCTACTGCAATATATTAGCCACTTCATGGGTGATAATCCCGAGAAGTGTATTAATTTAATATACACCTCCCAATAAAACAAGGTCCATTTTTTTACATCCAAATTTCCAGGGTAAATTAGTGAGTTCTGTTGATGGAGAATAAATCTGGTGCATGTTGAAAGTCATGCCACCATAGCCTCAAGTATTCAGCCTGCAAATCAACTGACATTTATCAGGTTACGGCCAATCTACTCACAGTGACTGCTGTAACTGTAGTGTCAGTGGGATGAGGGTGCACCACTAGATCCTAGAAATAATGGCAAAAGTCTAATCAAGGTGCTTTATATATGAATTAATTTTGGATTATGGTCCAGACAGTTGGAGTCAAGTCCAAGATTGATACAACTGGATCCTTGAAATCATTTAGGCTCTCATGTAATTGTGACAATATAGCCCTGTCTGTGTGCCTCATGTTTTATTCCCATGAATTGAGAAAACTACAAGAATCAAAGGCATCAGAGATACTGGGAATCATAAACATCTGTAGTTCAGAATACGCCTGGGATTTAATTTGGCATCTAGATTCATTTTTTGAGTATCCAGAAGATTGCATTATCCACACACACACATCCTTTTTTTGTAGTGGACAATGGGTTGAGATCCCTTCATCCTTAGCTTTCCAGCACTTATATAATGGAACTTGTGTGGCTTCCTGGCAAAGTCTTCTTGGTTATGCATCCACATACAATACACATCGTAACTTGTTAGAATTATGGTAAAAGGGACTTCAAAGCCACTGAATGTCTGCAGCCTCACACTTTCTACATGGATACTGCATATAAATCACTGAGCTTCAATAACTCTAGTATAATCAGTAGTTGATAAACCACATGACAGCAGAAAAAAAGATCTGTTGAACACTACCGCTTCATGAGTGTTTTTAAACAGTCTTCTCTCAAAAAAAAATCTGTGTTGCCTTTTGAACATGTGCTTCTGTAGTATACTCCCATGTGTTTATAAATGCCAAGCAGCAAAAGTGTTTGGTGTCACATAACAGTAGCATACTTATAAAATCTTAATTTGCTATTCAGATAGGCCACTGAAAAAACAGGTATAAAAATAAGTGAGTTTTGAAACTCTGTGAAACAGCTAAAGTGGTCTGTCAATTGTTTGGGACACAGATGAGAGGAATCTGTACTAGGAGTGTGCATTTTTTTTAACCTGTATTTTTCAGTACAGGTCTATTGAACCCAGAAAAAAATTGGGAGTTCCAAAAAATCCCGGATCCCAATACCAATACAGTATTTGGATCTGAGATTTTTTGGAAATCCCAAATTTTTTTTGGATCCAATAGACCTGAAAATAAAAATACTGGATGGGGGGGGGAAGCTAGCCCAATCCTCAGGCTGGCTTAGCTTCTTCTGCAGTCTGGTTTAAACTGGATTGCAGGGGAAGCCAACCCCAGTGTCTGCTGTGCTGTTGGGAGATCGTGCCCCGTGGCACACAGATCCTGCCAGCTTTACAGGCTGCATAAGAAGCCAACCCTAAGCTGAGCTGGGGGAAACAGTCTGCTCCCCCCAGCAGAGCTGATTCTCAGGCTGTCTTCTGCAGTCCCTTTAAACTTTAAAGCAACTGCAGTAGAAGCCTAACAAACAGCTGAGAGGTGGGAGCAATCTTCTACTGCCTCTCTGCTGTTTTTTGATCTACCCTGAATATATCTAGGATTTGTTGGGAATTTTTTCTGGTGGTTCTGAGAAAACCTGAATACATTATTTTTTTCAGCTCGGGTAGATCTGAATGCACACCCCTAAACTGTATCTCAAAAGGTAATGCTGAAACTAAAAGAAGTGTCTTTTTCACACTCTCAGTAACTGAACATGATTCCAAATCACTGCTCAACATCAATCCAAGCATATGAACTCTACTAATGCCTCCTTTTGTTTCTGTCTGTTGTCATTCTAAATTGTTTGGCCCACCTATTTTTATTTGTGGCACTTTATTTACCATGGATATATATATATAATGTATGTCATTTACAAATATCATACTAATTTTTGACACACAAATTATGTTAGAATATGCATGAATTTTACAAGGGGGGAATGACATAAGGAATAGGGATGGGCTCATGAATTAAAGTTTGTGATGAATTTTGGCTGTTTCATGGTTCACAAAGTTAAGTTCATGGCAGGTTGACCAGTGTGAACTTTCCACAAACTTTCAAGCAGTTCGTGGAGGTTTGTGCCAGCTTGTGAGCAGATACATTTCCAGAAAGACTGTCTCTACTGAATCAAAATGTTTACAAAATTTCAAAGCAGCAATTTGGACAGCATGTAGAGGAGCATCTGGGGGAGGTCCCTTGTGACTTTGATGTCTCTAGCTTGCACTGGATCCAAGTTTGGTGTTTCTAGTATACTGGTGGGGTATTCTACTGTCTCATGAACCTCATAAACTGAACCAGTTAATGAAGCTGCTAAAAGTTTGTGACTGTCTGTGGTTTGCAAATGGGGCATGCCATAAACCATGAACCAAACTGAATGGCATTTTCCTGGTTTGTGCCCATCCCTAATAAAGAAATAGAAAATGGATGAAAATAAAAACATGTGGATTCAATTTGCTGAAGGGAAAAGCAAAAATGAGAGCAGTATTTGAACTCAACCAACAAGCTTATAAAATTCAGTCATTTTCAATTATTTGTCATTTTATTCTTTGATAAAGCCCATACTTGCTACAAATTCCAAAACTATAGATTACTACAATGAGAGTTTCTATATTATTGGCATTTTTTTCAGGCATGAGTTTGTATGTTGATTAAAAATATTTGATAACTGTCAGATTATGGACCCAGCATTATAACATGTACTAATTTTCTTGTTTGTAAATGGCTGTATCATTAATTTTATCATGCAGGGTTAAAAGGTTCTCCATACAATTTTCCCTATACACTGATCAAAATGAACTTCACAGAACATTTATTCTAGTTGCCAGATGGCCAGTTTCATCCATCTATGAAAGTCATGGACTCCATTATCTTGAAAAGTTTTGCTGAGCAGCTTTACTTCTATAGAGTTCCATCTGTCGTGTTATTGGTATTTTATATCTTACTAGACAATAGATGAAAAATGGTGGTATGCACAAAAGTATGAACAAGCTGTAACAGCTACATTTGTAAGCATTTCCAGGTTGGTAGTCTTCTCAGATAGGAGAAGAGAGTAAACCTGGTATATGTAGACTGTTTTGACTTCACAACATACTATCCAGAAGTGACGTTATATGAAGGATTATTGAAATATTGGGCTTGATCCAGGGCTTCCACAAATGCAGTGAATTCGCAGAAATTACCTCTGTTTGCTGTATGTATTATTCTGCTCTCACTGCATTGTTTTCTAGTTATGCAGAACCATTATCTGCATTGTTTAATACATCTTGTCTAATACTTTACACTTGGTTTCAGACATCTGCTATCCTAGTCCTATTGTTTTGCGTATTAGATGTCTCATCCAATGAATTGGATTGATTTACAATGTCTAATCTGCCCTGAATCTCAGCAAGAAAGATGGACAAAATTTGAAGATCTAGCAACCATCCAGACCTATATACCATGTGGTGAGAGGGGCTGCACCAGTGTGGGAGAATTGACCAGAATCATCTCTCCCTTATGCAAGTTTTCTTTTCATTAATTGAGATTTGAATAATCAGTGCAAGAGTGAAGGGGATGAGGTGGTTTTTACACCCCACTCTTCACAATGTGAAGGAGTCTCAGAGTGGCTTACAATCGCCTTTCCCTTCCTCTCCCCACAACAGACACCCTGTAAGATAGGTGGGGCTAAGAGAGTTTTGAAAGTACTCTGACTGACCCATGGTCACCCAGCTGGCTTCATGTGGAAGTGTGGGGAATCAAACCCGGTTCTCCAGATTAGAGTCCACTGCTCTTTACCATTACTCCAAACTGGATCTTGAGAGGCCTAGGATTGTGTATCTGGATATACCCAAGCCAAAACTCCATCTAATTAGCTATTTTGTTATATCTGAAACAAAAAAGCCTACTCCTGAAATTCCAGGAGTAACTAGGGTTGCCAAATGTTTTTTGGCCGGGAGCGGAGGGCTCCCGGCCGGTGTCTTAGGCGTGTGCGTCACCCGGAAGTGACGTCGCATGCTGGGGGCGGGGCCACGCCATTAGAGGGAAAAACAAAGAGTTTTCCCCTCAAATGGCGTGGCCCCGCCCCCAGCGTGCAACGTCACTTCCGGGTGATGCACACGCGGGGGTGGGGTTTCCCCCGGGCCCCGATTCCGTGGGAGTGGAAATCGGGGCTCGAAAGCTGGGGGAATTCCGCCCCCCGGGGGCATTTGGCAGCCCTAGGAGTAACAAAATTTTATCTCCTGGAATTTCAGAAGGGGGAGCAGGGAGGAAGAACAACCTATCGCCCACAAACATTAATTTTTAAAGAGAAGAGGGCCTGAGCCTTCAGAGATGTCCATGCTTCCCATGGCACCAGTCAAAGTCTCACAGGAATATAGATAGGCCTGGCACCCATTTTCTGTCAGCTGTCAGGGCCAGGGCAGGCTTTCCAACACAAAAAGGCCAGTGTCCATAACAAGAACCCAGCTGGCATCTTTCATGCACTTCAAAATGTTCATTTTAATTTTAGGTAAGCGTGTTTTTTTACAGGCATGTTTTTAGGGTGACAAAATTCTGGGACCTAAAAATTGCACCAGAAAACAATTCTTAAAATCAAAAGAAACTGCTGAAATTCTGGCATAATGAAAAGCATGCCCTGCAGATAAATCTGAACAGAAATTAAAACAGTAATTTTTAAACTGCACATTTCTATAAGAGACATTTTCAGTTGATCCAGCATTCTTGCTACAGCTTCCTTGGTTGATGGTGCATTGTTCTTGTGGATCCCCCAACACTCAGCAACAACTTAGAGGGGACACAAGAGACTAATGGGCAAAAACAGCAGTGCTAAAATTCACTTCAGTGAGCTTGCTCCATTTGTGGAAGCTTTGGATTCAACCCATTGCCTTTGACATACAGAACGAGTATATGAGGCCATATGCAGATCCAGTTCTTTCTTGTCCTTCTGCTTTGCCTACCTTCCTGAGATTCTAAAGCTGGAAGCTGTAGGTCTCAGATGGATGAAAAGCAACATGGCTGGAGAAGCAAGAATGAGAAGAGGGACCTAGCTGGCACTGCTTTTCAAACAATTGGAGTTTTTTTCACTGATGGTAAAACCATTGGTGAAAGATGAAGAGGAGAATAATTTTGTCTGGGTTTTGCCTTTTCACTACAGCCCCTGAGCTTCAGGGCTTTTAGTCCACAAAAGTCTCACATTCTCCAGCATCAGCATTACAGTGGTCCTGGGGGACCACAGCAGGAAAAGAACAAGCAGCAAAGAACCAATTTGTGAGTGTCCTTATATGCATGCTCTTAGCATCAAAGCCATTAAATCACAGCAAGCATGACCATTGGAGGCTGTCTCTTTCTGCTTTAAACACTGAAGCATAGCCTGTTTTTCAAGATAATAAATAATGTCCACATAATTGAAACAGATAATATCTTGTAAAGTTGCCAGAAAAAGTATGTGTGTATGCAACTCCACTGCTAATAATTTGTGAATATTTTAGAGTGATTAATAAAATATGGGTAAGGAACTCTATTCCCATTTTAATGATGAAATAATATGGCCTTAGGGAGAATGGTCTGCTCACAAAGAAGGAATATCTAAATACAGGAAATGAAATAATAGTGCTTAGAGAGTACTATACTCCGCAAACATATATATATGGTCATTGTAAGGTCTTGGAAACTGCAGTGTAATTATGAAAACTAAGGTCCATATTTTGGTGTTCCAGTAAAGAATACAAAATAAAGGGAGTTCACTAAGGGAGTTCTTAAAACAAATGGACTACAGATGCATACTGGTATTTTAAAGCAATATTGTTGGTGATGTTTAGACCAAATTGTGTAACATCATGTTACATGTCTTAATGCTTATATACACATTCATAAATCTGGGGTGGTATGTCAATGCAGCCAGTTTTCTGCAATAGCCTAAATTCTAATGCATCACATTACTTCCACATTTTTTATTTTGTATTCCATTTCAAATTTTCTACCATATGGCCCTCAAAGTGGCTCACAATATAATTTGAAACATCATTTCAAAAAGAAAAAGAAAAAGATTTCCCCTGAAACACGCAAATAATGATGCAAACCAATAACAGCTCAATGGCTACATTCATGGTCAGTTTAGTAAGGGAACAGCTTGGGTCTTGGAAAGATTGCTGGAATAAATGCATTTCAGTTAATCAGAAATACAGATGAACACAAACTGGGAAAATGTAGTTCAGTTTGTAGTTTATGGCATGCCTGTTCACGAACCATGAACTTTTAGCCACCAAATGAACTGGTTCAGTGCATGAGGTTCATAACCGTGTAGAATGCCACCCCCCAGTGTGATAGAGTCACCAAACTCACCAAACATCTCTGGCTGGCATTCTTCTACCTGGCCTTCAAGTTTGGTGAGGATTGAATTTATGGGGTCCAAATTATGCTCCCCCAAAGTAGGTGCCCCCAGGAAAGTGCTTTCTGGGGAAATGACAGGTGCAGGTTCAGGAGTGTATGGAATGAATCCTGTGCAAGCTAGAGACATCAAACTCACAGAGGCCCTCCCACAGATGCTCCTCTACATGCCTGCCAAGTTCCACTCCCCATTGCTTTGAAGACTGGTAAACATTTAAATTGAGCAGAGACAGTCTATCTGGAAATGTATCCATTACTGAACTGAGAATATTCATAGTACACGAGCTACCAAAAGTAAGTTTAATTCTTGCAGAAGATAGGCTCAACTCGCTGTGATTCCACTCAAAGAAATATCTCTGCAACTGATCCTCAAGGGAAGAACAAAATCTCATTTCAGTAGCGTCTTAAACACTAACAAAATTTTCCAGAAAATAAGCTTTTGTGAGTTCAAACTCTCTTCATTAGATACAAATAGAAAAGTTGACCCGTAAGCACTTATATCCACATAGGAGGAGTGTTACCAAGAAGGACTCGTTGGAGACATGATGCAGATACACAATGCAAAATGTAACCACCTTGATTAGAGCTGGTAGCTATGCATAGAGTAGGAAATGCAGAAAATTAACATATGTAATGATGTAAGAATCCTATGTCCCTATTCATCCCTTGGGAGCTCTATTGTCCTGAATATGTTGATGTATCCAAGTTCAACAATTTCAAATTGTAATCGCCCTTGGAAACTTCTCTGTAGGAGAACTGTCACTCTTAGGTCAGCAATGGAATGTTCTAGAAAGAAAGAAGGACGTACACTATAAATGAAATAAGGAACTTATTCCCTAAGTATATCAAGAAACATAGCCTCTAAAACATTGTTCCATTTTCCCATGCCCTACTTGCCCACTCCTATTTTTTCCCATGTTTAAAGTAGCCTTGTTTGCAAAGGACATGAAAAAGCACTGTGAAGTCCCATTAATTTCAGAAGGAGAGTTAAGTCAATGCTTAAAACTTTCCCATTGAAATCAATGGGACACAAGAGTACCTAACTTTGGCCTGGATTATGCCCAGCCTCTCTTGTACCAAAGAAAGCACTCCAGTAAACCAAGCTGTTCTTGATTGCCAATATCTTCATTACCTAGCATCATTTTATGGTACACTGAATGCCACTATCCTAGATTCCAGATCAATAGAATGTGAAGTTAGACAGTTACCTGGGAACTCAAAGCTACATACTTGCCATTAGTACTAAAGCAAAATACATTAGCATATTGCACTGGGAAATCACTGCTTTTACTAACAAAGATTTGATTGCAGCCACTTCAAGTAAGAGCACCGTTCTGAATCCCAGGAAACAATGTATGCCAGCATTAATGACTTATTAAGGACATTTTACACCTTCAACCACTTTTGCTGTGCTACTTGCTCTTGAAGGGTAAGCAACAAAATATTTTGTATTGTTCCATCAGATTAAAACATTGCTGTGCGACATGCTGTACTGTACTAACTCACAATGTCGTTTCTTGATATTTGCTTCATGTATTCTTAAGAGACTAAAGAGAAAGTTTTGAACTGATAGCAGATAAATCCCATTTGGTCTTTGAAGAAGGTGCTATATTTATTGAAGGCCATTTCTATTTGTGGCTAGAATAGTACTTATTTAACCCGAGCACATATGAAACAAACCAATCCACTCTGTAGATAAAAGAACTTTTGAGAATTTAACTACCGATGCATCTTGTAAGATTGAACTGTGTTTTAAGTGGCTAATTGTGTAATTTTATCGCACTTTGCATGCCTAAATTGTTTTAATGTGTTATATTTTATTGCACTGTTGTGCCTGTGTAAGCCGCCCTGAGCCCACATATGGGGACGGCGAGGTATAAATGAAATAAATAAATAAATAGATATATGATCCACAATTTTATTCCACTAAGTAAACAGACATGCCTCAGTGCATTGTAGCCAGTAAGGCCTAGCCAGGATTGTCAAGTCTGCCTTGGGAAATTCCAGGTGATTTAAGGGTGGTGCCTGGGAAGGGTGGAATTTCAGGAGTGGAGGGTGCTCAGTGGGGATGTGATGGCACATAATCTGTCCACTGAATCTGCTATTTCCTCTGGGGGAACTAGTCTCTGTAGTCTCAAGATCAGTTGCAATTCTGGGAAAACACGAGACCCTACCTGGAGGTGGGTAACCCTACTAGCTAGCACCAACAAAACCTGGGAGTTTAATCCCATCCATATCAAAGACTATGCATATCTATCTACTCTGGCAATACTCTGGAAATAAATACAATGAGCTCTAGAAAGAGGCTCTGGGAGAGTGCCAAGGCCTTGGGCACTCAGTGTCAATGTGCTGTGGTGACCTCAGCAGGGTATAAAGACACAGAGTCCACCATTTTCTCCAGAGGAACTGATCTCTGCTACCTGAGCCTGCATTGCAGGGCGGGCGGGATACAAATGGAATAAATAAATAATTACCTGATGAGCAGTTGTAATTTTCAGTGATCTCCAGCCCTCACCTGGAGATTGTCAACAATTGTTACCCAAAAAGAACTGGCTGGTTTGGAGGGTGGAGTCTATGGCATTGTACCTGTCTGAGGTCCCACCCCTCCTCAAACCTCACCCTCTCCAGGCTCCACCCCTCAACTCTCCAGGAATCTCCCACCTGGAGTTGGCGAACCTATCTCATTCCCAGCCAATCATCAACCTACCTTTATTTCCCCCTCTCTCTTCAGCTTTCCATTTCCCCCACACACACACCTGCAGCCTCTTCTGTGCTCTGAAGCCCTGACTGCCACAGAGTCCACCATTTTCTCCAGGGGAACTGATCTCTGCCATCTGGAGAGCAGTTGTAATTCTGAGTGATCTCCAGCCCTCACCTGGAGATTGGCAACAATAGTTTCCCAGGATGAAAAGTAGTCTTTCTCTGCAATGGGGACCAAAGCAGCTTACATCATTCTCCTTTCCCCCTTTTGACTTACACAACAACCCTGTGAGATAGGTTAGGCTGAAAGTTTGTGACTGGTCCAAAATCACCCACTCAGCTTCTACAGCAAGAACCTGGATCTAGCAGACCCTGCTCTGAAGCACTGACTGCTACACCTAGGGCAGCCAACCTCCAGGTGGAGCCTGAAGATCACCAGGTATCACAACTGAATTCCAGACAACAGATCTCTCCCCCCCCCCGGAGAAAATAACTACTTTGGAAGGTGGGCTGTATGGCATTCTGTTCAGCTGAGGCCTCTTCCCTCCCCAAACCCTGGCTTCCATAGACTCTTCCAGAAAATATCCAGGAATCTCCCTACCTGGAGTTGGCAACCCTAGTCAGGACTGGGCCCAATGAGTTCCTCACAAAGGCCTGCAAAGGGTTTCCTTTGTCTGAACCAAGCTTAGTTGCCTACCATGGTGAAACGAGCTCCAGTTTACAACTCAGCAGTTTGCCTCCCACCCTCGTCCCGTGGGCGTATCTCACTCCTTAAGTT
>NW_015176066.1:50302-54855 GCF_001447785.1 Gekko japonicus | reverse complement strand
TCCTCTTTCCCGACACACAATAGTCTCTACCTCTGGAGGTTGTGGGCTCACCTGTACTTCACCCTCTCTCTCTTGCCCAAGAGAGCAGGGAAAATTCATTCCCCAGTCCAGCCGACTGTGGAGTGGGTGAATCTCTGCTGCCTCCCAGGGACGAAGACTGCCTTGGGACAGTCCCTGTTTTCCCACACTTTTTGGCCTTGGGGCAGCTGGAAACTGTAGGGCAGCAGATGAGGAAGCCCCATTCAACCCAGTGAGTGATACCCCTGCAGGCCTCTCTCTGGAACTACAGCTCAATTAAACCTTATGGGGGAACATTTTAAACAAAAAACCACAGCCATCTTACAAACACAGGCAACTGCCATTTCATGACACCTACCAACAGCCACTGAGGGAACAGTTAGTCCCACACGGGAGGCAAGCAGGAGAAGTGTCTTTGTCAAGAGAGAAAGCCGTTTGCCAGTAATTCTGACAGGACACAGTGGCTGAAGGCGGAGTGGGCAGGGAAGAGGAGCAGACCCAGCACCCGGCCAATGGCACGTGAGTACTCTTGAGTGACGACTGACAGGCCAATTGCTGAGGGAGAGCATGGAAGCTTGCCACCCCAAAAGAGGATTATAATATAGGAGAGAGAGCAAAATTGGCCAAAGCTTTGGATACTTAAATCTGGTGCCTGGAGCTATGAAGGGGCAAGACAGATCTTTCTACAAACCTGCAAACAGCCCCAGTTGAGCAGGAAAATGTGAAACCTAAAAAAAAGTGTAGCCCCCACCAACAAAAATCATAAAAGGAATGCCTGTAGCTTTATGCAATGGGTTCCCTCAGTGCCTTTTGCTAGGTAACCACAGTATTCCAGGGTGGGAATAAAAATGCAGGGGAGAGAGCAGGGTCCTTTCTAAGCCTACTTTGGTCTTTGAGAATGGTTAACAGGATTGTACCTGCATAGCCTGCATAGCCTGCATAGCCCTTATCATTTTCAAGGCCAGAGATGGAAATGTAGCAATTAGCTTCTCATGAGAACATGTGGCCCACAGGATGGGAGGAGGGAGATCAGGAGTAATGAGGTAATTTTTGTAGGGTTCCAGCAAGAGTGTGTCCTGCTTGGGTGTCATCATCACCTGATGCTGCTAGGCCAAAAAACTATAAGCCTTGGGGACCCACAGGGTTCAGCTTTTTGAATGTCATAAGCTTCAGCATTTGACAGGTGTCTATTTGACAGGTGTCTGACATTCAGGAGAACCAGCACAAACCGGTTCTGACTAGAGTTGAGCTGAGCTATCTCACAGTGACTCGGCAGTAAGCTGATTGGCTGGTCAGTGTATATAAGTGTATCTAGTCTGTACAGTGTTTTCCTTCTTGTATGAGCGTGTGGCGGAGCACTTTGTCCGAGAGAGCTGTAAATATATTGTAAATAAATCACTGTATATAGTTTACCACAAGGACTGTGTGAGTGTGGTTTACTGCAGTGGAATCTTAGCAGGGTGCAAATTGGATCTTTGGTGGAAAGCTGATCCAGTGACGCTGACTGCGCGACACGTCTGCGCGACACAGCTTTGGAGTCATTGACAGTTACATATACAGGTTAATAAGATCAACTATTTCAATTCTGAATTTCTTAAGAACTCTTGGGTGAATGCCACCAGAAACTGGAGACATAGTGGTTTTTAATTTTCCCAATAGGTCAAGAATAGGAATTCCACTTTATGGAATTTGCCTTGGACAAGTTCACAAAAATGGTTTGTGAACTGGTCTGGATGCGAAAAAGCCCCCTGGGGGTCCAAATTCTCAGCTTAATTCCAGCTCACTCTCCTCAACATGCTCACCAGGTTTTGTCCCTTTTGGACTTCAGAGGCCTGAGCTACAGACCCCCAAAGAGACAATGCTTTTCAATGTGACGTAACCCCTGCTGGTTTGGGAGCAACCAAAACTGACCCGGGTGAGCTAGAGGCCTCCACCTCACACAGTCCATCCCTGGGGTGGCCCTCCACATGCCCCACAAGTCATGTGCCTGTCACCCCCCACCCACTAGCAATGTGATATCTGGGCAGGGCCAACACCCAACCCTGCATGGGGCCTGAGGAACACCCACACAGGGGCAGGTGGTGCTCCCTCCCCAGGTCCCACCCTGAAGACAACATGATTACTGGGCAGGGACAAACCCCCCACCTGCCCAGTGCCCAGGGCAAATCTGCATGGGAGCGAGTGGTGCTCCCTGCCCAGACCCAACCCTCCAACCACTGGCAATGTGACTACTAGGCAGGGCTGAAATCCCCCCTGCCTGGGGAACAACCACAAAGAGATAGGTTGTGCTCTCTCCCTGACACCACCTTCCACCTACTGGCAAGGTGATTACTAGGCAGGGCCGAACCCCCCACCCTTCCTTGGGCCCAGGGAACACCCACATGGGGTCAGGTGGTGCACTCTCCCGGGGCCCATCCTCCACCTACTGGCAAGGTGATTACTGAGCAGGGCCAAGACCCCCCACCCTGCCTGTGGCCTGGGGAACACCAGCATGGGGGTGGCTGGTGCTCTCTCTCCCAGCCCCACCCTCCACCCAACAGCAACATGACATCCACACAAAGCTGACCCTCCCGCCCTGCCTACCAGCATGGGGGTGGCTGGTGCTCTCTCTCCCAGCCCCACCCTCCACCCAACAGCAACATGACATCCACACAGAGCTGACCCTCCCTGGGGCCTGGGGAAAACACGAATGGGGTGGGGGCTCTTTCTCCATGGGCCCACCCTCTACCCACTGGCAAAGTGATATCTGGGCAAGGCTGACCCCCCCCACACACCCGGGGCCAAGGAATGCCCACATGAGGGTGGTTGTTCTCCCTCCCATCAGCGAGTGAACGGGTGAGATGGAGAATCCCAGCCCCAGTAATCAGGTGGCCAGAAGTCAGGCAAGAAGAACATGGATGGATCCAGATGGGGAGGTCCTGCTACAATCAGCACTCTCAACATAACCTCATGGGAGCATTTCTTACGGCCAGTGGTCACATTGCCAGCCGGCAGACTGGAAGGACATGTTTTCTCTGTTTTCTTTATTCTTTTTGTCTGTTTTTAAACAATTTAGACTCAGTCAGCTGGGTGTTTATTGGAGTATCCTTGGTATATTGTTACGACTACAGTGAACAATTGAGGAGCCCAACGCCTGCTACCTGATAGGTTTAAGCTTGCAAGAGTAACCCTGAGAGAATGTCTTTGACAGGTGAGGTTGCCCAACCAAGCTCAAACCTCATCTTTCCAGACCACCAGTGGTGTGGTCATAACACCTGGCTGCAGTGGGCAGATGGGGGAGGTGGGGAGTCCTGGCCTGAGTAAATGGGGACCTGGCATGGGGCCGGCCTCGCAGCACCCTCCCTCAGGGGGGAGGTGGAAGGACTTCATCCTGAACAGTAATTACTTTGCCTGGGGGACATTCAGGCAGATGGGTGAGGCTGGGAGTCCCAAACCCAAGGGGATAGGAATCCTGTGTGGGACCCCATCATGATGGTCCTGGACCAGGGCAACATGACCTCCCAACCTGGGAGGATTCTGTCCTGACCAGTAATCACTTTGCCATCAGGTGGGTCAGGATCACATGTGGGCAGAGGGGTGAGGTGGGGATTCCTAAACCCAGGGGACACTGACCCTGCATGGGACCTTGTCATGACAGTCCTGGACCAGGGCAATGTGACCTCCCAGCTTGGGAGGATTTGGTCCTGACCAGTTATCACTTTGCCATCGACCTCCCCAGGGGAACATGGGTGGGTGGATGGGTGAGGTAGGGAGTTCCAAACCCCAGGGGGATGGGGACCCTATGTGGGACCCCATCATGATGGTCCCAGGCCAGGGCAATGTGACCTCCCAGCTTGGGAGGATTCGGTCCTGACCTGTAATCGCTTTGCTGTCAGGTGGGTCAGAGTGACACGCATGTGGATGGGTGAGACAGGGATTCCCAAACCCATGTGGGACCCTGTCATGACAGTCTTGGACCAGGATAACATATCCTTCAAGCTCGGGAGGATTCAGTCCTTACCAGTAATCATTTTGCCATCAGACGGGCCAGGGGGACATGGGTGGGTGGAAGGGTGAGGTGGGGAGTCCCAAACCCCAGGCCTCGGATCGGGCCGGAGCGCGCCGGTACGTTTCTCCAGGAGAGAGGCATGGGGGTGGGGTGGTAACATGGTGAAGCCCCGCCCCCTTCTTCCGGCCGCCCTCTGCTTCCAGCCTCATTCTGTTCCAGAACGAGGAAGAAGTAGGAGGGTAAGTCGACTTCCTCCCCCCGTTTCGGCCTGGCCGAGGCTGCTCCAGCAACCTCCGCTAGGCCTCCAGGGCCAACCCAGACCTTCCCGGAGGTGCGCGAAGCTGTGCACCCTGGGAAAAATCTCCCCCCGTCTCTGCCTGGCCGAGGCTGTTCTCAGCACAGCTGCGATGCCCGCAGGGGGGGGGAAGGGAAAACATTCTCCTGCCTCCCTGAGCCCCGGGGTGGTGGCCTTGGACTCATAGGGGCAAATTCCACCTCTCGTGTGAGAGGTCATTCTGGCTCCCCCAGCTGTCCTTAGGGGCTCTTT
>NW_015176066.1:26306-50131 GCF_001447785.1 Gekko japonicus | reverse complement strand
GTTATGGCCGCCTTTTTCAGGCTCCGCGCTGGAGCACCGGGCCTGAAAAACGGCCTGCACAGCAGCCGCCCCTGCCCCCACCCCCCCTCCTTTTTCAGGCTCCCCGCTAGAACGCCGGGCCTGAAAAGGGGCCAGCCGAATATCAATTTCGGCCCCATTATATCCTATGGGCCATTGAAGTCAATGGTGAAAACATAGGGTATATTCTGGGGGCTGGAAGGGAGGGGGTTTGAGAGAGAGGCTCCAAACTCGCAGGGTAGCTGCTGGAGCCTCTCCCCAAAATACCATCCAGGTTTGAAGAATATTGGACCAGGGGGTCCAATTCTACAGGCCCCCAAACAGGTTGCCCCTATCCCCTCCATTGTTCTCTACAGTGGGGAAAAAATAACTTTTTTCCCACCATAGAGAACAATGGAGGGGATGGGGCAACCTGTTTGGGGGCCCGTAGAATTAGATCCCCTGGTTCAATGTTCCTGAAACATGATGTCAGGGGGTGTGGCCTTATGACACACTCCCGGTGATGTCAGGGTGTGTGGCATATGCTAATGAGTTATGCTAATGAGCTCCTGCAGCTCTTTTTCTACAAAAAGACCACTGCCAAACCCCATGGAACAGGGAACCCACATGGTACCCCATCATGATGGTCCTGGACCAAGGCAATGTGACCTCCCAGCTCAGGAGGATTCGGTGTTGACTAGTAATCACCTTGCTGTTGTGAGGAGGAAAAGTGAAAGGAGTTTGTAAGTCGTTCTGAGACTCCGAGTGAAGGGCGGGATATAAATCCAATCTCCTCCTCCTCCTCCTCTTCTTCTTCTTTTGTTGGGAAGGTCAGGGGGACACATGGGCAGATGAGTGAACTGAGGAGTCCCAAACCCCAGGGGATGGGGACCCCACTGTGACGGTCCCGGACCAGGGCAACATGACTTCCCAGCTTGGAAGGATTTGGTCCTGACTAGTTACCACTTTGCCATCAGGCAGGCCAGGGGGACACACAGCCAGATGGGTGAGGCAGGGAGTCCCAAAACCCAGGGGATGGGCACCCCACATGGGACCCCATCGTGACAGTCCCGAACCAGGGCAACGTAAAGAGGGAGTGCTGGTCACCAGCAACAATTTCTGCAAGAAGACAAGCATGGATACTGTAAGGCTGGAGGCCAGCCATCTTCAGGGGTGGGTGGCATTCCCTCCCCAGGCACACCTTCCACCCACCGGCAAAGCAGTTACCTGGCATAACCAACCCCCCCCCGCCAAGGGTCTGGGGAAAAAGTCCCCGCACAGTAAAATCAACGCCTAGGCCAAACCGCTGAGCCAAGAGACACCAAAATCAGGGAGAGCGTTCCTACTGTGGCGTAGGTGCTCGCTAAGAAGGAATTTTTAGAAATTCAACCCCTAAGTGGGTAAAAGAGGGAAAATGTGCTACCCCCATTGATTCCTATGCGGCTTCCAGGCAGCTATCCCTCTGCAACGCCCACTCTCTGATAGGTCAACTGCAGAGCTCAGTGTTCTGAGGTAACAAAAGCCAACAGTTACAGGGGATTGCACAGAGCTAATGACAGTTGAGGAAATCAGGAGTGGCCAAGAACCACCTGTGAGGTGAAGCAAAGCTGCTGACCCAGCCTCTCGGCAGCCGCACCTCCACAGTGACCTCTAATACTCCTCCCTCTCCCCCTCCTACACTGGAAAGGCAGCTGCCTGTCAGGTGTAGGAGAGAAGGTGGGATGGCTTCCAACACACTCCCCCCACCTCCTACACCAACAGGCAGTTGTCTGTCAGGTTCAGCCCCACCTCCACAGTGGCTTATAAAACTCTCCCCTCCCCCTCCCACACTGGACAGGCAGCTGCCTGTCAGGTATAGGAGGTGAGGTGGGATAGCTTCCAACACACTCCTCCCACCTACTACACCTAACAGGCAGTTGTCTGTCAGGTGCAGCAGCAGTTGCAGGGTGTTTAAAGCCACGAGGGAACTGCCTGTCAGGTGGGGGGAGTGTGTTGAAAGCCATCCCACCTTCTGGTGTAGGAGAGCAGGTGGGATGCTTACAGCCATCGGGGAGGTTTGCTCAGCAGGATTGCCTTAGCACTGCTTCTGGCCCAGCCTCCCCGATGCCTTTAAATACAATCCCGCCCCCAACACCAGACAGGCCAGTGTCTGTCAGGTGTAGGAACAGGGCCACGGTATGAATGTTTATGAGGAGATAGTAAAGGACATTTCTAGGAGCCATTTCGCTGCATACCTCCCTCATGAGCCTCAAGAAATGTCCACTACATCACTACTCCCTCAATCCAACTCCACTTCACCCCTCTTACTGACCCCAAGAAAACTCCTGGCAAACATCGAGCCAGATACACCAGCACTACAAGGAGGAGGCAACTTAGGAATGTAGCAAAGACATTTGCACATAGTACTCTTGCAATGCACTGACCTGCACAGGCCAAGTACCAGCAAGATCACCCTGAGGTGCTCAGAACAACACAGTCTCCATATGAACAAAACAATCCAGGAACACAAGTAGATAGGCCATCACTTTCGTGGAAGGTAGCTGGAGTTGACTTAACAGACGACTGCTTCTTAAATGGACAGTTCTATGTGGCCTGCTCCAGAGTGACCCCAGCCTCATCAATGGCTTTAGCCACACTCCCACCCACTATGGAAACTTACCCCAAATTTGTAGAAAAGTGGTTTCCTTTAGTAGGTTAATTAACTTCTTACCATGTGGGTTCTAGAAAATTGGTTCATATGAACTTGCTTAATATTGGATTGCTCAGATGGTGTTTTGAATATGTAGTTCTGTCCCACTTCTTAAATGTAACATAAATGAGAATCATTAAAGGGGGGGAATGCCCTCCCCCCCAATTCAATACTCAGGCCAAACCCCTGCACCAAGAAACCCAAAATAAGGGGAGTACATTCCTACCATGATGTCAACCCCCCATGATTTCTGAGAAACATAAACCCTAAGGGGGTAAAAAAGTGGGGAAATGTGTTCACCCAATTGTTTTCCATGTGTCTGGCAGGCTGCTGCCTCCTTCCTCCAACATTGGTCAACTGTGTTGCTCAGAGTTCTGAGGTAAAACCTTCCTACTTGCACCCACCTCCCTCTGATTGCTCAACTGTGGATCTGAATGTTCTAAGGTAAAAACACAGTTAGAAGAGACTGCAGACAGTTGAGGACATTCACAGAAATCAGCTATTCAAGACTTGTGAATAGACATTTTTCAAAAAAGCCAGCATGGCAGCTGAGTTCATGAATGTTTACGGGACATAGTAAAGGACATTTCTAGAAGCCATTTTGATTTGTGCCGCCCTCATGAACCTAAAGAAATGTCCACCACATCACCACGCCCTCACACCAACTCCCCCCCACACCTCTCACCTCTTACTGCCCCCAAGAAAGCCCCCAGCAATCCTTGAGCCAGATACACCAATGCTATAAGGAGGAGGCAACTTAGGAATGCAGCAAGGCATTTGCATATAGTATTCCTGCGGGACACTGAGCTGCGCAGGCCAAGTACAAGCAAGATCACCCTGAGGTGCTCAGAACAACACAGTCTGCATATGAGCAAAACAATCCAGGAACACAAGTAGAGAGTCCATCACTTGCGTGGAAGGTAGCAGGAGTTGACTTAACAGACAACTGCTTCTTAAATGGACAGTTCTATGTGGCCTGCTCCAGAGTGAACTCACTAAGCAGCCTCATGATCCTAGCACCTGAGGGCAAAACCAATGTGGTCTAGAGAGAGGTCCTTCAGTAGAGAGAGACAAACTACGTATGTCTCACTTCATTTCTTACACTACGATCTTCTCTGTTAGAATTCCTACAACAAATGTCACATTTCAAATTTCACATCAATATTATAAATGGATTTATAGAACTTAAATACCGTAGCGAATCACAGGTATCAGACTAGTCTATATATATAAAAGAAAGTCCCCTCACTGTAAAATCAACGCCCAGGCCAAACTGCTGTACCTAGGAACAACAAATTTGGGGAGAGCGCTCCTACCATTACTTAGGTGCTCACTAAGAAGGGATTTTTAGAAATTCGACCCCTAAGGGGGTCAAAAGGGGTAAAATGTGCTCCCCCATTGATTTCTATGCAGCTGCCAAGCTGCTGCCTCCCTGCACCCCCACTCTTTGATTGGTCAGCTGCAGAGCTCAGTGTTCTGAGGTTAAAAAAAACAGTTACAGGGGACTACAGAGAGCTAATGACAGTTGAGGGAATCAGGAATGGCCAACAACCACTTGTGAGGTGAAGCAATGCTGCTGGCCCAGCCTCCCTATGGCTTCAAACTTACTCCCCCCTCCTACACCTGACAGGCAGTTGTCTGTCAACTGCAGTAGCAGTTGCAGGGTGCTTAAAGCCATGAGGTAGCCCACCCCAGCAGTCTACACAGAGGTCTTTCAGTAGAGAGAGAAAAAGTACATATGTTTCACTTCATTTTTTACACCACAGTCTTCTCCATTAGAATTCCCACAACAAATGTCACATTTCAAACTTTACATCATCAATGTTATAACTGGATTTACAGAAGTTAAATACTGTAGCGAAGCACAGGTATCCGGCTAGTAAGGTATAATGGGGGTGAAAGGGATTCGGGCAGCCGAATGACATCTGAATCAGCTTTTATTGCCAAAAGTGATATTTGGGAGTAATTTGGTGGGCCAAATCCAAATTGGTCTGAATTTTTTTTCTGTGCACATCTCTACTACTTTGCCACCACTTAAGCTTCGTAAATGAACTGCCATAGATGCCAAAAAAAAAAGATGATAAAAAACACTCAGGAAGAATAATGTGGGAAATCATCTGTAGACTGTTATTTCTGAATATCGGAATGGATTACAATTCTGAAAATGGCATCCCAAATACCTTAATTACAACTTGCTGTGTGGGACAGAGGGAAAAATGCTTAATAGTATAAATTCTTCCCAAACTTGTTTTGTTAATAAAAAAGAAGACCTGATCCATTAAGCACTCACCTAGCTGTCAGAGCTTTAATTACTATATTAGTCAAAACAGCAGCAGTTTACTTGCTAAAGAGGTCTAAAAGCTAATCTTCTTGAAATTATAATCTCTTCCACTTTGAATGGGCCAAAAAAGTTGGTCAAGCAATGTGAAAATATTTGCCTTTTAAATACAGGCTTCAACATCCAAACACAGTAATACTTAACATTATGCAAGAACCAACAAAATATGTAATTTAGGCCCCAGTCGCACGGAGAATTTGCCGTGCGAAAGGCACGAATGTCAGGCAGATTTTTGGTGTGCTATTGTGTAGTGGGTTGCCGCATGAAAGGACGACAGATGACGACGTAGTGCATAGCACGCTTTATTAGGTACACAACAAGACAGGGGACAAACGGCCAGCAGGCCAACTATATACACAGCCAGGGGCACACCCCTGGGTCCTATTGGTGGGTTTGAATCTCCCGCCACGGTCCCATTGGTTCCCCCAGTGGAGGGACTAGGATCCTAGTCCCCATTGTTGTCCAGGACTGAAGCTCAGGCGTGTGCGCTGACCTCCGGTGGCGGTCAGTGGACACAACAGGTGCGATCTGGTTATCCTATTCCCCCCCCCCCCACTGCCCTGGCCAATTAGCTACCCTCCCGCACGCTGGAGAAAAGAGCTCCGGCTGTTTAGTGCTGAAGCTGGAAACCAAACTCTCTCCCACGGCCCCCGAGAAATGCAGAATTCAACATCACCACCTGCAGAACTTATAGATAAGCGTTAAAGCAGCAAAGAAGCATAGAAGGAATGCAGAAACAACTAGAATACAACCAACCTTCCCACCCCGCAAAGAAGCATAGAAGGAATGCAGAAACAGCTAGAATACAACTAACCTCCCCACCCCCATCTGGCGCCTGTCTACATCCCATCGCAAACCAGATGTTTTTCATAAGTGCATGCACACAAATACAAAACTGAAAGCAGTGCTACTCCGCGGAACTGCACATACACACAAACGCAAAACAGTTGTGTGATCATGCTGCGCCACTTCTTTGTCATGCTGCAGCATCGCCGTGTGATCACCAGCTAACAGCCTAAGCATGGAAACTTGGGGGACTGTATGATCGGGCTACCGTGCTTTATTTTCCTCTGGGGTGAACAGCCACACCTCCCCCCCGCGTTATCTGGCCCATGTGACCAGGGTCTTAGTGACACAAAAAAATAGTAGCTTCCTATATGGAACATGCACGATGTGTATGATGTTTTGACACATGACTCCACAACATTGCTTTTAAAACGCTTGTAAGTTTTTACTTAAGCATATGATATTCATATTTTTAACATTTCAGAAATACTTTGCATTTAACTGTGTCATAAATTGCCACAACAATTTGTCATCTGGCAATACGGTATAGAATCTCAGTGGCTGGGACAGAATTAACTAGGACTTCACAGTAATTATACACAGATCTTTCAAACATAACTGGACAATATTATCCTCTAAGTGATTAAGAAGTTTTACGATAATCAGTCACAGCAAGATTGATATTTTATTAACTAGCCCTAGCAATTATCTTTCATAAATAAGGCAGTTCAGACATACTTGAATGTAAATACCCAGAGTATTTTTTTCTTTGAATTTATTGTTTGGTAAGGATTTCACACCTGTTAAACAAGTTTTATTTTTATTGTGTGCCCCAAAGCTCCAGATTTTAATTCTATGTCATCTAGGAAGGAAAGTTTTATTATCTAAAGATTTACAATTAGAGGTGATTTTTTTCATGTTTCTCTATGCCTCATTTGGGTGTTAAATAATGTAAATACCTCATAGTTAAACACAAAATACTAATGTGAGAAAACAGAATTGACTGCATGCCTTAGAAATTTGTTGTGACCATAAAAATAATCACCATATTTTATGATCTTGTTTCCTGTTATTCAAAGTTTCCCTTTAGCTTTGATGTGGACTGACCACTAGCAATGGATGGCAAATCACAGGATTCATTCCAGCATATCATCTTGATCCTGATTAATAAGCTTGTACTTACTTAACAGGTAAGAGAAGGCGTCGGACCCGACTGTGTGACTGAACAACAAAAACTTAATAGGTAAGAGAAGGTTGTAAAACTAATGGGCCCAGAGTAGAGTATGGAGACAAGGGGAGCTGAAAGGAACGACAGAGAATATTTTTGACTGCAGTAGTGACTTTTGGGGTTTAAAGCGGATTTCAGGTTGGGATTGTTGTGTGTCTGTTTCTGCACGTCTCTGGCTGGTTCATGGCTATCTAATGTGATTCATGGCTGAATGGGTATTCAGACCCATAGCTCTGGTCCAAGTCCAATAGTCTGTCTACTGTACCACACTGGTTGTCATGGAGATGATCCAGTGGTATATGATACTATGCCAGTGATATCATGATGGTTGTTATTGTGGCAGAATTTGGGGTTCAATGAGCCTGGGCCTTTCTGTTCTTGTATGTTATGTAGGTTTTGCTATAGATGACTTTGGTTTCTTGGTTCTGAAAGCCCATAAGCCTTTGCTCTTTTGCTGGCAGCCTAGGCATAAAAACTAAAGCCTTGCCCTGTAGATGAACCTTTGCCTGAATTCACACTTCATGGCATTCAAAGCCTAAACATACTTGACTAGGTCTTTTTGAAATCACAGTTAATAAAATATAACTATGCAAAAGTCCATGCTAGCAACTTAGGATGGGCTGGTATTTGGCTAGTTTGGTATATTTTAATTAACTCCTCCCTTGATTCCTATTGGCTGAAAGGAGTTTACAAAGGAAGCTTTGGGCTTTGGTTGTGGCTGTTTTGACCAACACCCCACCTAGGCTTGAGTGTTCTTTCTAAAGTGTATACTATCCTTTCAGGTATTGGGATTTTCCATATGCTATTGGGTATTGGTATTGAATATATGCTATTGAATTTACTTGTGTATGGTTTGAAAAATAAATGTTTCTAGTTCAAGGCAACTGTTCTCTCTATGATTCTCTCCCTCTAGAGGCCTGAGTTCCCTAGCCAGACTCCACCCAGCCATAAAAAAGAACCCTAATGGGGTTGGGGACCCCTGGTAGAGGCCTGGACCCCTGAAATTCCCCTACAGTTATAGTCATTGCTCTTACAAACATCATCAAATATAACAATCAACCAATTAATGTTTACCATTAATTGGCTCCTCCATGTACAAACACTAGGTGATTGTATTGGTGGTGAGAAAGGGATGGATGGATGAATAGATTTACACTCCAGTAAACTTGATAATAGAAAGATTTATCTGCTCTGATTCTAGCAATCACATTCACTACAGGTGAAATATTCAACATCTGGACAAATACAAATGACGTGATCCATGAAACTAAGAACCATATTTCTTTACATTCATTACATGTTGTGCATGAACTATCATCATTTATAATACGGAGGTGTAGCATAAACCATGTTTTGTATTACAAATGTGAGTACATGATAGTGCATAAAGTCTAACATGAGAAATATGAAAAATAAAAGAGATTTCTATCATCACAACATGATGTTTCTTTACAGTCCTTGTGTCACATTTATTATAAAGGTTTATCATTTTAATATCTAACAGAAAAGGGAAAATAGTAATAAATAACGCCCTCTCTCCTCTACAAGCTATACAAACCCTATTGTAAGAAAGATCAAAGAATATTTTCAAGGATATGTAGGGAGAGAGAGGGAGAATCTAAGTGAGAAGACCATTTCTTTATACACTTGACACGATTCACATCTCACGTATGACATATTATCACTTTTAATATCATATGGAAGTGAAAACAATATAAATCCCTTCCTTGTAACGTGATTGAAAAGCATACGTTTTTGTGAACTTGCTACTGTTTTTCATAGTTATTTCCAGTGAAGGCCATTATAATGTTACTTCTACATTGCCATGCTATATTTAGTCAGAAACTCACATTTAATCAGGCTAGTAATGCCTGAGTTTGCAGTAGCCCATACTACTTATTTTAATTATGGATTGAGCCTATGGTAACACAAGCACATTTCCATTCTAAAAATGAACTATTTTGCTTGCAGAAACTCTAGAAACACAATTTGCCATTACATAACCTTTAGCCCTAAATTCATTTCATCAAATGTGTGGTCTGATCTACACACGCATTATAAATATTATATGTAGATGGCTACAAACTGCCTCTATAGTATTAGTCCTAGCTATAATATTTGACAATTTGTCCAATTTCAAATCCTCATATGTATTTCAATTTGAGCATCATTTACTTGAGATTTTCTCCAGGTCAGAACATAAAATAAGCTTTTGGCTGGCCAGACTGCTTTTTGGATGCATACATATAAATTCCATTGGCATAAATTCTAGAAGTGCTGTTGCAGAAGGTTGCACAATAACGCATCAGTTTTCTTCCAAGGAAAACAGATATTATTGTTGTAGATATGCGATTTAAATTTTTTATAATTTTAGTGGAGTGGAAAAGTGTCTTTCCTGCACTGAGGTAAGAAAGAAAAAAATAACCAACAGAATTCACAGCTTTTTTAAAAAATATGGGTTATCTCATAACAACTTGGAAGAGATCTTTCACGCAAAACCTCAACTCCCAGAAAGCTAATTGACATTAAACATATTCTGAACTTACCAGAAAAGACTGACTGTGGCCTCAGAATACAGCTTATAATGACTGTAATGGTAGTCTCAGATCCAAGGCAAGCATTATGTCCAAAGAAATTGTCTTCTCCAGAGACTGTAATGCAGACTAAGCAAGAACTCATTCCCTCCTCCCTCCCCCCCCCAATTCTTTCCACTCTCTAACCCCACAAATACCCTGCTGTGTGGACATAGCTACTGCACCTGTGGTAGTGAAAGAAGACAGGAGGATGGAAGTCATAAAATGGCAGGTGCTCTAGGGACTACATTTCCCAGTTTTCCTACCAATCCAGCATTAAAACAGCAGCAGGAAGGAGGAAAGTAAAAGAGGGAGAAAGGTGGGGCTCTTGCTTATCTCCTTATCAAGCTAAGTGGCATTAAGTGAAGGGAGGAGAGCGTTGGTCTCCCAATGATGTCATAAGGAATTCTAAGGATGGGCAGTAAAAAGGAAATTTCTGGCTTTTTAAAAAGTTGTGTTTAGCAAACTCAATCCTAAACTTAATAGTCATGAAGTTAATTATTATTGCTTTAGAGTTGCTGCAATGAATAAGCTCCTTTTCTGCAGTAAGTTTTGGCAGTAGTATTCACAATGTGCTTGCTTTATGGTCATCCTCATTCTCAGCAGCCATGCTGGATAGATTAAAGACTTGAAGCCAATGGGACCAACTATTGGAAAAGAAAATGAATAACAAATGCCTAGGAATAACAAATGATATTATTAAGAATACAGAAGCTAAAGACATTATAAAACAGATTAAAAATGTGTAAGGAAGTTGGATGTTACAAGTATGTCTATTAGGGCATGCAGGATATGTTCGACACTCCATTTGGGAATTGCCTTCCCAATGCAACTGGTGAAATACTTTTATCAATTTACACTCCTAAAACTTTCGCAAAAATGAATGTTCTTCCCTCAGAAGTTTTGGAGAGCAGATATGACAGAGTATCATACTCTAATAGAACATGCAGGTGCTCATATGATAAAATCAAAACCATTGAACATATGATTATGGAGTGCCCTAGATTCAACGAGCTGAGGGCTAATTTAGTCACCCCTGCAACTGCAGACTGTGGAAGGTCGGTAGTTCAGCAGTTTGAGACCCGGGTGCCACATGATGGAGTGAGCTCCCGTCTCTAGTTCCAGCTCCTGCCAACCTAGCAGTTCGAAAGCAAGAAATTGCAAGTAGATAAATAGGTACCACTTCAGTGAGAAGGTAACAGCATTCTGTGCACCTTGGTGTTTAATCATGCCGGCCACATGACCACGGAAATGTCTTCAGACACCACTGGCTCTTCGGCTTTGAAACGGAGATGAGCACCGCAACCCTAGAGTCGGATTCGACTGGCTTTCGAGCAAGGGAACCTTTACCTTTACTTAAAGATACAGAATTGCTAAATGTGCAAGTCCAGGTTTCAGATACAAATGATCGTGTCACCCTCTCAGTGGCAAAATTTATAGGTGCAATAATCATGTATAAGAGAAATGATACTGAGTAAGGTCTTTTAAAAACATTTTTGGTCCTAATTTCAGCTTAAGGTGATAGCCATATGAGCAGTGATAGATAGATAGATGATAGATAGATAGATAGATAAACAGACAGACAGACTTGAAGTGTTATGTTACTAATCCATGTGAGAAATATTTCCAAACATCATGGTGTAAAGGGGCATCAATCACTGCTTTCAGAGGCACTAATTTGGCCATAGTGTGTACCTTTATTATAAGTTCACTTTGTACTACTAATTTAAAATATCTCAATATGCACGTTTCAGAAGGGATGGACTACTGTATCGTATATTCTAATAGCGAAGTCCAGATATCTTTGGACACTTAAATCCAGTGACTGGAGCTGTGAATGGGCAAGACATTCATAAAAAGGATCAACTGTAGCTTTAAGCAACAGATTCCCTCAGTGGCTGTTGCTAGGCAATCATAGTATCACAAGTGTCAGTTTCCCAGAGTAGAAAGGCAGGGCCCTTTCCAGGCCAATTTTGGCCTTTGAGGAAGAACTCATTGGGGCCAGGCCTGGCTAGGGTTACCAGCTACAGGTTGTAAAATTCCTGGAGATTTTGGGGTAGAGTCTGATGAGGGCTCTAAAGAGTTCTTAAAGAGATGGGAGTACCAGACCACCTCACACGTCTCCTGAGAAACCTGTATAAGGATCAAGAAGAAACAGTTAGAACCGGATATGGAACAACTGATTGGTTTAGCATAGGAAAAGGAGTACAACAAGGATGTATATTGTCACCTTGCTTATTTAATTTATATGCAGAGTACATCATGTGAAATGCTGGCCTGGATTAATCACAAGCTGGAGTTAAGATAGCTGGGGAAAAGATCAACAACCTCAGATATGCAGACGATACCACTCTGATGGCAGAAAGTGAAGAGGACCTAAAGAGCCTCTTGCTCAGGGTAGAAGAGGAGAGCACAAAAGTGGGCTTGAAGCTCAACATCAAAAAAACTAAGATCATGGCATCTGACCCCATCACTCCTTGGCAAAATGAAGGGGAAGTCGTAGAAATAATGACAGATTTCACATTCCTGGGATCCCAGATCACTGCAGATGGTGACTGCAGCTATGAAATTAAAAGACGCCTGCTCCTGGGGAGGACAGCGATGGCAAACCTAAACAGCATGATAAAAAGCAGAGACATCACCCTGCCAACAAAAGTCTGCATGGTCAAAGCAATGGTATTCCCAGTAGTCATGTATGGCTGCGAGAGTTGGACTATAAGGAAGGCCGAGCGCTGAAGAATAGATTCTTTTGAACTATGGTGCTGGAGAAGACTCTTGAGAGTCCCTTGGACTGCAAGGAGATCAAATCAGTCAGTCCTAAAAGAAATCCCTGACTGTTCCCTGGAAGGCCAGATCCTGAAGTTGAAGCTCAAGTACTTTGGCCACCAAATGAGAAGGGAGCACTCACTGGAGAAGACCCTGATGCTGGGAAAGATTGAAGGTCAAAGAAGAAGGGGACGGTAAAGGATGAGTTGGTTAGACAGTGTCATCGATGCAATGAACATGAAATTGAGCAAGCTTCAGAGGACAGTGGAAGACAGGAGGGCCTGGCGTGATCTGGTCCATGGGGTCGCGAAGAGTTGGACTCGACTGTGCGACTGAACAACAACTGAGGAGGGCAGAGCTTGGGTAGTGGAGAGGCCTCAATCCCACATAGCTTCAAAAATACATAGCCTCAAAATTAGTAGTTTTCTGGATGGGGCATTGCACTAGGTGGATGGAATCCTTATAGACTTCTGCACCTGTGCAGTAGGGAAATCAATCCCTCTCCAGATCAGACCATAAAAGTGCACAGATCATTCTCCAAGAAACTTCCATTGTTCAGGGGAAGATTTCATACCTGATCAGGGCACTTTGTGTGTTTCCTTTAGCTGCCAAAGTGCAAGGCAGCCCTTTATTGTTTTTGTGGTTTATAAATTATTTAAAAAACCATTTTTTACTGACATGGAAGGGGAGAATAAACAATAACTCCCAGGGACCTTGTGGAAAACACACACACAAATTCCTCTGCATCTGGAAGTTTTAGCAGCTGTTAACATAAGTTGTGGGCAGAGAGGACTTGTATAACTTGGAAGTCCTTTCCTTTTATTTAGTGACTCATTTGACCAAAGGTCTCAGGCTTAAACCATGGCAAAGTTAAGAATTAGAACAACATAAAATATTGCATAAAACAATTAAAACAGATCCAAAGATACATCATATTGCAAAATAAGAGACTTTAATTACACATTAAAATAGAAGGTAAAATATCCCAATAGGATAAATATACTAAAATGAAAAATATTTTAAAAATGATATGAGTGAAATAGAATAAACTTCGTGCTAAAATCTCTGAAATCTGGAATTAATTATAAATTAGGGCCCATTTGATCATACAGACTAGGCCATAACTTCATTTACAGGTAACACAGGCACATTTCTTCAGCATTTAAGAGAGATCACTTATATCAGGTGTCTTGCAACAGTGGGTTATTTCTGGATCAGCATTTGCCAATAGTGGAGATATCACTCAGAGTTGCAGGGGAAGTTGATATTTAAACAGAATGGGGTTAATCTAAGGGACCTGGGGACTGTCCATTGATGGCAAAATAGTAAAAGATGGTCCAGTGTCTCTATTGCGCCAGAAGCACAATCACATAACTGTTCCAAATATGGGATTTTCAAAAAGCGACCCTTTTGCTCTGCAGTCGGGAAACTGTTTAATCTGGCAAGCATAAAAGCATGCCTGTGTCTGGGGATTGTAAGGAATCTCACATACGGAGGTAGGATCATGGGGAGAGGAATACCAAATGCAAAGGCAAAACATACACATCTTGCATGGGATTAACATAAATTGTGGGCAGAGAGGACTTGTGTAACTTGAAAATTACAAAGATGGGAAGATGTATTTTTGTTCAGCTTCCCTTCATCACTAGCCATCACAGTTACAAAGAGTGGCTGTGGTAGTCAATATTCAACAGGATTCCTAAAAGATTTTGAAGGCCTGTATAACGGGGAAAATAGTGATGATATTTGTTCCACTGCTGTTACTAATGTATTTGATATCGAGCAGAAACAAAGAAGCTCAGTCTCCACTGCTGTCAATCTTTTCATTCTTAATAGATTATGTTTCATAGGAATTGGTTTGGGATCACCTCAAAACCCCAAGCAGCATTGCACCAAATTGAATGTTCTGCCTTGCTAGCAAAGGCCCCACAAGGCATCATCTCAAATTGTGAATTTAGCATGGTGATGGTAGTATGTAAGAGTTCTTGTACTTTCTAATAATACTTTCTATTTTCCAGCTTGATCACCCCTTTCAGCACAGCACATTCAGACAAAAATGTTTTGTTAAAACTTTGAGAAACTGGAAGCCATTCACATTGGTCAGCATTATCCGTTAGTAATGCATCATTATTGCACTATTTCTTGATACAACCATATATCACCTACGTGCTATGGCTGTAGTGATGAATTAATGTAATACATCATCAAAATGTCATTATACTGATGATATATTTTTCTCTAATATGGCATCAGCTAGAAAAAACAGATCCTGAAGATTCCGCTGTAAATGGGGGAATAACACCACCGGGGGGGTTGGTTTGTAAACATATTTGTGTAAAAGTAATTAAAACAACTGTAAGAACAGGCAAGGCATTTGGAAATGCAATACATCTTTTTATCACAGAATATATCATTAAATGGTCAGAATCCAAGGAAACACTCAACTAGCTGCACACCCAAGAAAACCAGCTGGTTTCCGTGCCGTGGAAGTGAGTTTCCAAAGCAACTGGTCAAACAGCCGGATGTCTGTATGTTCTGCAGTTCAAATAATAATTTATTTTTTACAAAAAAAAAACAACCCACAACACTAAACACCCCGGACACGCTTAAATCTTCGGCATCCCTGAAGTAGCACTTTCAACTCTGGTCCATCAATAAATATGTTGCATCAAACATGATAGAATACCTGTCCAGGATCCAAAGAACCATACAACTAGCTCAATGGGCTGATGGAAACTTTGCAGTATAATCCTAAACAGAGTTACACCCTTCAAAACCCATTGACTTCGCAGGGTTATTGTGAGGATAAAATGGAGGAGAGGGGAACAATGTAAGCCATTTTGGGGATAAAGTCATAGTATAAATGAATATTCATTTATTATCTGACTTTATCCCCAAAGTGGCTTACATTGTTCTCCTCTTTTCCATTTTATCTGCCTGATCCAACATTGACTTCCGGCCAGCTCACCGAAGGACATGTTGTAAATGAGCTACCAGTTTCTGGAAAGGTTTCAAAGCTTTTACTTTTTATTTTGTAAGCTAGCTGGGCATATCTCTTTGACATATATTTCACAAGCTATTTGTCCCTCAAGAACCGCCATTTGGCTGTTGTTTGGGAAAAGAGAGCACTTGAATTATTGCTGTGCTTCCCTATTTTTGTGCCTTTTAGTTTCTGGCCCTGCTATTAGCCAGACAGGATAAATGCTGGAATAAACTACTAATGTTTTGACTTAAGTAGAGGACAGAGGAGAGAAGCCAGGTGTGGAGTGTTAAACTGAACGATTAACAAACTGTGAGAGTCCCCTCCAGCTGATTTGAGGGAGTTGTTTGGAAGCTGTTTGAACTCTCTCCTTCTCTCCCATCTAAACCTGTTAATTTAAAGAGGATTCCTGTTATCTGTTTACTATGCTGTCTGGTCAGAGAGAATTAGAGGAGATAGCCTCATTGCCAGTTTCTAAACAGTTCAAAATTGGGGAAATCTTTCTTCCTTCTGAAGGTATAGATAGCAGTTTGAACAAGAACTGTCCCCTTACCTTTGTGGTAGATATATCAAACTGGTTTTCCCTGCTTGAGTCCAGCTGTAAGGAAGGTGAGAGCTCCTGGGCTGAGGACTCAGCACTGAAGGAAGGGGTGCGGCAACCGGCTACAGATTTTACTACTGAAGTTAATAGAATGTCTACAGTGAAATCCTTACTATCCTTAATTGCAAGAACTGTGAAATGCCTGTTTGATAGCATTCAGGATTAGGAATCTCAACTTAAAGGTCTAACTTCAGAGGTTCCCAAGCCTTCCACTGGCTCCCCTCAAGGCCAAGCAATGTTCCATGATACTACCAAAAACTGGAAGGACAATGATCGTGCTTCTAAGGAATCATATGTGCACGCTCCAGCCTCTGTGAAACCCTCAAGGAATTATTTTTTTCATCTAGTTTATCAGCCAAGGAAGATCTGCTTACCAGTCTGTGGGCAACATGGCCGTGGGCCAGGCTGGTGTAGTGTTCAGTATTCAAAGAAGCATCTTTCTGCTATACTTAATATTAAATATTCGGGGATTTACTTGATTGAGGTTGATGTTCTCAGTTCTCAAATACAAACCCAAAAAATCATCCTTACTTTTTTTTCCTCTAAATTGCCATCTTTGATTTTTAAGAAGAAATGGGGTTTCTTTAAGAAAGGAATTTTTCCCTCACGTGTGTTCCATAATTCTATTATTATACCTCTATGCCACAAGAAACTCTGTGATACAGTAAAGATGACTACCTCTCAGGTGGAGACTCCTATGGACATTGAATCTACTCAACTGCATCCAATAGCTGGGAATGAAGTGCATGATCCTGAGACGAACCTTCAAACTACCATTGAAATCTGCTCTGTTCTGGCTTGCCCTACAGATTCCCCAACTCCTCTGGCTTCTAGTGATCCCCTGACTCCTGAACTTTTGACAAATGCCTTGGAAGATGATCTATTTACCTCCTTTGTTAATCTTTCTGGTGAAGCTCAACAGTCTATCATTGACAGGTTAATGTCTATGAGTCTTAAACTGCATGAAATCAAAGACTTGGAGCTTCAACCTTCTGCTAACCCTAAAATCCAAGAAAATCTATCTAGTGCAGTCGTTCCATCGGAGGTGTCTAATGACCTGAGGATGTTTGTGACTAGTAAAGAAGCTCCTCATAAGGAGCATAAAGAAATTACTGTTTCACAGTGTGGTGACCAGATACCCAGAACTGAGGGTATAGCTGACCCAGCTGAACTCTGAGAAGGAGCAGGAGATAGAGCTGCTATAGGGGGTGAGTGTTTTTTTATTGTTTATTTATTTACTTTCAGCTGAGGTGATTTAGCTGAGAGGGTACTGTGTGGGGGACTGTATTTTGGAGTGTGTGGGTGTTGTGAGTTGCTGCAGACTCCTGGCTGCTCAAGTTAGGGTGTGAAAAGGTCATTGTTTGACTGTAATTGAGTGCCTGGGTGAATTTGAATAGCTGCTGACCACACCCTCTCCTGGGGGAAACTTCTATTTAAGGCAGAAGCAGAGCTGACCCAGCTGAGCTCTGAGAAGGATCAGGAGATAGAGCTGCTGGAGGGGTTTAACATTTGTAAAACATTTGTTCAGAGTTTAACATTTGTATAAATAGGGAGTTGCCCAAAAAGACTAATGCAACCACTTTTAACTTTAAAAGGGGTGACTTCTCTGATATGAGGGCACATGTGAGAAAGAAATTGAAAGGAAAAGTGGAAAGGGTCAAAACCATTGGGGAAGCTTGGAGACTATTTGAAACTATAATCCTAGAAGCTCAGGAAAAATATATAATGCAGGTTAGAAAAGGCACAAATAGGTATAGAAAAAAGCCTGCATGGTCAACAAATAAAGTAATGGAAGCTGTAAAAGGTAAGAAGGATTCCTTTAAGCAGTGGAAAGCTAGTCACAGTGAGATTAACAAAAAAGAACACAGGCTGTGGCAAATAAAATGCAAGTCTGTGATCAGGCAGGCAAAAAGGGAATATGAGGAGCATATTGCAAAAAACATAAAAACCAACAATAAAACTTTCTTCAAATTCATTAGAAGCAGGAAACCAGCCAGGGAGGCAGTGGGGCCCTTAGATGACCAAGGGATAAAAGGAGTACTGAAGGATGATAGGGAAATGGCTGAGGAGTTAAATCCATTTTTTGCCTCCATCTTCACTGTGGAAGATAAGAAATGCTTGCCCACTCCAGAACCACTGATTTGGGGAGGGGTGTTGAAAGACCTGAATCAGATTGAGGTGATGAGAGAGGAAGTCCTACGACTGATAGACAACTTAAAAACTAATAAATCACCAGGCCCGGATGGGATACATCCGAGAGTTCTGAAAGAACTCAAATGTGAACTTGTGGATCTCCTGACAAAAATATGTAATCTTTCATTAAAATCTGCCTCCATTCCTGAGGACTGGAAGGTAGCTAATATCACTCCTATTTTTAAAAAGGGTTCCAGAGGAGATCCGGGAAATTACAGGCCAGTCAGTCTGATGTCGATACCGGGTCAGTTGGTGGAAACTGTTATTAAAAAAAGAATTAGTAGGCACACTGATGAACAAAACCTATTGAGGAAGTCTCAGCATGGGTTCTGTAAGGGGAAGTCTTGTCTCACTAACCTGTTAGTGTTTTTTGAGGGAGTGAACAAACATGTGGACAAGGGGGACCCAATAGATATTGTTTACCTTGACTTCCAGAAAGCTTTTGATAAAGTTCCTCATCAAAGGCTCCTAACTAAGCTCAATAGTCATGGGATAGAAGGTCAAGTCCTCTTGTGGATCAAAAACTGGCTTATAAATAGGAAACGGAGAGTGAGTATAAATGGGAAATTTTCTCAGTGGAGGCTAGTAAGCAGTGGGGTACCATAGGATCAGTACTTGGTCTGATGATTTTTAACTTGTTTATTAATGATTTGGAGTTGGGAGTAAGAAGTTAAGTGGCTAAATTTGCAGATGACACAAAGTTGTTCAGGGTGGTGAGAACCAGGGAGGATCGGGAGGCACTCCAAAGGGATCTGTTGAGGATGGGTGAGTGGGTGTTAATGTGGCAAATGGGGTTCAATGTGGCCAAGTGCAAAGTGATGCACATTGGAGGCAAAAATCTTAAATATAAATACACATTGATGGGGTCCAAACTGACAGAGACTGACCAAGAGAGAGATCTTGGAGTCATAGTAGATAACTCACGGAAAATGTTGAGACAGTGTGCAACTGCAATAAAAAAGGCTAACACTATGCTGGGGATTATTAGGACATGGAGGGCATTTAAATGCCTCCCCGCACTGCCTTCCCTTGACTTGCCTGGGCACCCGCCCCGCAGCTGCAAAGTGCCTGGGAAAATCATCCCTTGGAGTGCTTCCCTTCCTTGGCTGTGCCCCGCAGCTGCAAGGTGCCTGGGCAAGCCCTCCCTTGGAGGGCCTTCCATTGGTTTGCCTGCCCCCCCACCTGGAAGTGATTCAGGGCCCCTGAATGACCCCTGAATCCACTTGGATTGCTGAAAGTGGCATTCAGGGGTCATTTAGGGGGCTGAATCAGAGTCAGCCCGATTCGGGCGAAACGAAACAGGCCAGTTTTTTTTTTTCTTGCACACCCCTAGTTGGAACCATTTCCTCATTAAAAAAAAAAAGGAGTGCTGCTTTTGGGCTATCAATTGGTGACATCCCCTCCTTAATTTATAATAAAGAGCAGGAATCCATACAAGGGTGCCCTGCTGGAAGTGATGGAATATCTTCCGCAAACTCCTTTTAGCAGAGAAACAGTCAGCATCAAACCAAGCATTAGATGGGCATTTCTGGGGTTTAGTATCAATTTCTTTTGCAAAGGAGGAAAGATTATCTATGATAGAATTAAAAACTAAAAGGGCCTCTTCCAGGGATTTAGCATTGGCAAGATTATGATTTGGTTGCAATCCAGACCTGCTAAGCATCCAAGATTGAATCTGGCTCAAGATGGAAGGGGAACACTTTATCTTTGAGGAAATTCAGCTTCTGAGGCACAAGATGGAAACTGTCTGTCCACTGCACAACTTGTCTGCAGAGACAGTAAAATAGGTAAGTGGTCACTTTCTGTCCGAGGACCTATAGAAAACTTAGTGATGGAATTTCTCAAATCTATGGAGGATAATTCATAATCCACCATACTACAGCCCCGAGGGGAGATAAACATATAATTACCAGGGGAATCATGCCGAGTAGAGCCATTTAAAATGACATGGTTAAAATGGGAACAAAGATCAGCTAAGAAACAGCCTGACTGGTTGGCAATGGGGGTCTTTAGATTGTCTAATACATAGAAAAGGGAAAGGGGTATTGGCATCATCATCCCAATGCAAAAGTTCACCTATCTGATTGTTATTAAAACCAAGTCTTGCATTAAAATCCCCCACTACAAGGGAAGCAACTTTAGGATATTTGTTAAAAAGCATATTCAAATACATTTTCAAAGAATCCCAGTGTGTGAATGAGATAAATAGCTCAAAGGAAAAGAGTTAAAATTTGCTCAGACAAGGAAAAAGTACTCTAAGGCTGTGGTCATACATGCCAGTTGCAGCAGAGCCGAAGTGAGGCTATTCCTTCCAGAGGAATTAGACATGCAGTTGCGAGATCACACAGCCCTTTGAAGCTGTGGGTGCAGCCTGTCACTGTGTGATCAGACACAACTGTGGGTGAGGTGGGTTGTTTTTTTTGCCATTTGTTTCCTTTTCACATAAATGAGGAACCGCAATGATGCACGTACTGCGAGGGGGGGGGAAACATGGCACAAAGTCAGGATGGCCTGATCAGACCATCCCGACAGCATGAGAGTGTGCTTGAACGATCAGACAAGGGAACGCCCACCCATGGGCTACCTTATCCGGATAACACCGGACTTTCCCTGGTGTCTTTTAACTCTGCTTCCATGGCGGAACAGCACAGGTTGCCATCAACTGCGGGATGCTTCCCAGATGTTGCTGTCTGGCCAATCCCTTTAGATCCATCAGGCATTCACACCTATGTTGGATCTAAAGGAGCGTGTGATAGCAGCCTTAGTTTGTGATCCATGGATCTGATATTTTGCAGCCAAATAACTTAATAATTGTTCTTATCATTTTGCTTTTTAACTCCATACCCAAATAATTTGCCCAAAAATTTCAGAGGCCATTTCCACATGGTGTGGATTATCCATTTGCTTTCATCACCCCAGCAAATGAAGCAGCATGGAGAACAGCAACAGAGCTTCCATCTGTAGGAGTTTTCTGTTCACTCTCCTTGGTCTTTTTTCTTGCTTTTCCCTTAAAAACATGCCTTTTCCCTTTCCACATTGACTCTGAGCAGTGTAGTTATCACAGTTGCCATGGCAACTTGCCACCCCCCTTTTGCTCCTTTATTCACACATGCATTATAGGACCATAAAGGTTCTATTAAAATATGAAATAGGTAAGTGGCAATACATCACTATAACTATCACCAATTATCTCTTTCCACTTTTAATAGAATTGCTTTTGCATTACAGCAATAGATCATTAAAAGTGGGGACCCATGAGAAAGTCTTGGGGAAATTCTATCACTGGCCCTTGCTTTCTTCTCCAGCTTCTGACACCTGATCCCCAAAGTCAGCTTTCTCAGTTCTTCTACCAGTTTGGTGTAGTGGGTAGGAGTGTGGACTCTAATCTGGAAGAACTGGGTTTGATTCCCCACTCCTCCACATGCAGCTGCTGGGGTGACCTTGGGTCAGTCACAAGTTCTCTCAGAGATTTTCTCTCAGGAGCAGTCCTTGAAAGAGCTCTCTCAACCCCACCCACCTCACAGGGTGTCTGTTGTGGGGAGGGGAAGGGAAAGGAGATTGTAAGCTGCTCTGAGACTCCTTTGGGTAGTGAAGAGCGGGGTATAAATCCAATCTCTTCTCTTCTTCTTCCTCCTATTTCTTTCCTTCTATACTCTTCTCACCATCTTTCTTTCAACACCGGTCCCTAAATATTATTCACTTTCAGAGCCTACCTCCTCCAGCCACTACCTTCTTTTCCTCCTAGTAGCCCTCCTCCCCTCTGCCAGTGCAACTAGATGGCAGTTGATGTTGTGATGTAACACTGAAAGATCTCTTTGTTTTCCTTTAAGTTTGGGAATACGTAAATCCCTGTCACCTTGTTTCCCCCACACTTTCCTGATTGTTCTGCAAACCAGGTGAAGGATTCATGCACATTTGCATGGCCCAGTTCTCCCAATTTTTTAAATGCACACTTAATTTCAATATAACTGTTATGGTGCTATACCAATTGTCACAGTGCTATAGCAATTAACTCTTTTTAAAGGCCCTCAAAAAGCTCTCCAGTGATGTGGCAGGGAAAAATGAGAGACTGATGGTGGTAAATTGGTACTGATATGGGCAGGGTGTTTAGGGGGCAGGAAAATGCAAATCATGCCTTCTGGATGATGTGCTCATGTGCCCGGATTGCACCATTTTCAAAAATGATCACAGTAAAGCAGGTTTGGGGGGGGGGACACATACTAACAGTAGAGAAAACATGAGGACAGCATGATTACAGAAGGTCTTCATGTGGATGTTCTAAACAAGAACTCCAGTTTGGAAGCAAAGGAAAAGAAGTTCCTCCATGTGGAAGCAGCCAGTGCCAAAGAAAATTCTCCCAGTGGTTTTCTATTTCTCAACAAAGGACTCAGTTTCCCCAGTTAATTAATTTAACTGAATATCATGATAAGGAGTATGTAGGTCATACAGCTTCAGTGGCTGAGATCTACTTAAACTCACATTATCACTGCTAAGGTGTTTAGTATTCCATTTAATGAGCAACCAAAAATCATATATACCACCACTGCCCGGCAAAAGTAATTATTTTAGCCTATTAAATCTGTTCAGTGTCTTTAAGCCCAAATAATGAATATAACATGAAGTAGAACCTTTGAAAGAAATAAGAGTGTGGAGAGGGCTTTTAAACATGAATCTTAGGAACCAGAAGGAACTTCAGAAAGGTTTCATGGCTATAGTGAAAGAAAATACCATGAGATCATTATATAAATACATAGTGTAAGTGGGAACCTTCAAGGACTTGCGAGAGGCATCTCACCTCCACACACAGAGACTATTTCCTCTTCCCCTTCTCTGAAAGCCCCCATAGCCTCTCCCATTTTCCTGCTTCCTTCTCCCCTTCCCACCTGTTGTATACTGAGATAATACGGTTCAAACAGCCCACAGCCGTTCCGGCCATTGGGCTGGAGAAGTGCCTTTGCCTCCCAGCCAGAAGAGGCAGAAATCAGTTAGGCACCAAAAGCACCACATATGGGCCTTGGGAAGGGGCAGGGAAGTGAAGGCTAAAAAGCCTAGCCCCGCCTCTCCTCCTCAGCAGTCCTGCGCGGTTCGTCGGCCCACCCTCCCACCCTGTTAGTAGTGCAGGCGTTTGCTGGTTGCCCAGTTTTTCAAGGCCGGGTAGGAATTTTTCACCCCTTCTGGATTGGCACTTGGATGGGGTGTTTTTGCCTACCCTGCACTGCAGCAGTGATGCAGGTGTTTATAAGGGTGAGCTGTGTTAGATCGGTCACTTTCTTTTAGGCAGGTTGCTATGCGGTATACAGATTGTGGTCCAGTGAGCACTGGCTGACACCTATCATTTGGGGTTTAAGGGGTCCTGCAAGTACAGTCTTTGTGCCTTGTGGCATGGGGCGGGGAAAACGGACTGTCTGGAAAACGGACTGCCTTCAGGACGGCCCTGTTTAGATACTCTCTTTGAACCTTGTGGCTTGGGGGATGGGGCTACAGGGTTGTCCTACAATGGCTAGCCGGCCAGGTGGCTCATCCTATTGAAGAGGTAAGGGAGGGGTCCTCGACCTCTGGCCTTGCCCATACCACATGCTGTGTTGCCCTTGCCATTGGTTCCAGCTAAAGTTATCAGTTAATAAAGTGGCCCTATAGACCCGAAGGTCGGAAATCGAGGCTCGCCCCATGCCCC
>NW_015176066.1:4224-26269 GCF_001447785.1 Gekko japonicus | reverse complement strand
AAAGTGTTCTCAGTAACCAGCAGAAACAGTTGAATGATACAGTTAAAAAGATGGAGGAAATCGCACAGAAATGTCTGGTCTCAACGGAAGATACCCAAAAAGTCAAGAAGAAGGTAGATAAAATGGAAAAACATCAAGAAATGCAAGACAAAAAGTTACTGATGCTTCAAATGGAAAAATCAAATTTGACTCTCCGATTTCAAGGCATAAAGGAAATTGAAAAATAAGATCTCAGAAGTATTCTAGCAGAGGCTTTGGCGCCACTCACTGGCTGGGAAGTGGATAAACTAAGCAAGGAGATGGATCTGGTGTACAGAGCCTACTCCAACTTTACAAAGATGAATAATCTGCCGGCAGAAGTGGTGGTCAAGTTTACCAAACAGAGGATCAGAGATCAAATTTTAAGAGCATCTTCATCAACGCCATTGAAGATTGGAGAGCAGACAGTCAGAACCTTGAAAGATGTTCCATTTGACATTCAAATGAAGTGGAAGGCATACAAAGGACTGACCTCGTTCTTGCAAAACCATCAAATTAGCTATAGATGGTTGATTCCAGAAGGACTTATCTTTAAATTTAAAGATAAAAGGGAGAAGATTGACTCCATTTTCAAAGCTCAAGACTTTTTGAAGAGACACGCCAGTCCAGAGGAAGCAGCACTTGCTAAATGGAAGGTATTTGGCAGCGACAAAGACAGCGGCTCATAGAAAGGGGACAAGAATCCGGAAGATGAAGGAGCAGCGAAAGGTCCATCTTACAATCTGAGAGACATAAAAGGAAGACAGCCCAGAACATGAAGATTGGTTCCGGAAGCGCATGAAAAGACTTTACTAACAATAAACCAAAGGGACACTACTAATACACTAACATTTCTATTTGTTTTTACAGGATAAGATGAAAGACGATTGACCAACTCACGGAAGAAGCCAAAAGAAGATATGATTAATACTAACAAAAGATTAATATCTTGCTCTGAATGTCTTTTCTTCCTTCTGTCGGTATCCATTCCAGGTAGGTCTTCCACTTCCCTCTTTCTGAAATTAAAAGCAATAAAATTCTCTCCTTTTTAGGAGAGTTTACATAAAAAAATAAAGTGGCCCTATAGTTAAAACCAACACTTGTGTCTGCAACATTATTTTTGGCTTGGGGGACAATTACATCAGCGCTAGTGAGGCCATGCGGTCCAGCACACCTTCGGGTGCTAGAACAATAGATGAATCAGATCCTAGGGCAGACCAATCAGAGTGCTCGGATTCTAGAGGAGACCTATGATGGACTCCTCCACTGTAAATAGCCTATCACTGGTGTTGGTGTGTGTGTTGGGTGTGGGGTACTGCAGGGATATAAGCGGGGCGCGGACCTCGCTAGTTTGTCTTTCGTTTTGCTTGCTTTAATAAACATGAGCTGATCACTATGCAATGCCTCCGAACTCAGTACTTTACACATGAGGATGGGATCCTGATTAGCACCTCTGACTCTGTCTCAAACACTGCACCGTGCACCGCTCCCCAGGACATCGTGCCTCGCATTACCTCGAGAGTCATGGCTACTGCTCTGGGAAACATCATGGCATTCGACCCCGCTCATCCTGAGTTCTGGGAAGCATGAGTAGAGCAGCTCATGTACTTCATCCTCTACCAAGATATTGCTGATGCTGGCAAGAAAAAGGCTCTGCTCCTGAGCACGTGCCGCGTCTCCTCAGTACAACTGGTCCTGGGCCTCATCGCTCCCAAGAAGCTGGAGGCGGTAATGTATGATGAGCTAATCAAGGCTCTGATTGATTATTTCATGCCAAAACCGACCAAGATGGCAAAGGACTTTGTGGTGAACTCCCAGAGGTCCGGAGAAACGGTTGCCATCTTCATGGCCAAACTCCACGGGCTAGCCATTGACTGTGAGTTTCCGGTGGTTGAGGATGCCCTCCTAACCCAGTTCGTCTGGGGCTTCCGGGACCCAAAGCTCTGCCACAACCTTATTGGAACTGACGAGCTCACATTGACGAAGACCCTCCACCTGGCTGCAACTTTCGAGGAGTCGCATCAGGATTGCCAGTCTCCCTCCATGCACCAGACTTCCACCGCAGCAGCCTCAGATGCATTGAACGAGGAAGACGTGCTACAGGTATGCCACCTGGCCTGAAAAGATTCAAAATACTTCCACCGCAGCAGCCTCAGATGCATTGGACGAAAAGATTCAAAACGAGCCCCGTCTACAACCAGTGTACAAGTGGCTTGCGCCAGCTGTGGGGAGGTGCATGAATGCCGGACCTGCCACCTCCACGATGCGGTGTGCCAAACCTGTGGGAAACAGGGCCACATCTCCTGTGTCTGTAGATCCCAAGAGAACTGGTGTCGCCCAAGCATGCACCAGGAAACAGTGGAGCTTCACAACATCCACCACCATCAGGTACATTACTTGCCCCGGGATGCCGCCGAAAAAATAAAACTGACAGTAATGATTGAGGGGGCCCCGTGCGAAATGGAATTGGACACGGGCTCCTCCCTGTCCATCATCTTGGCAGAGACCCTACAAGGTCTCTGCCTGCAGGGGGGCCTGCTACTGGAAACACCGAATGCAGACTAAGTGACTTTCAAAAGAACTCAGTGGCCATTAAGGGGGTGGGCAAGTTCCGGGTGCAGTACAAAGACTTTAACGACTATTAGACCTAGTGGTGGTGGAGGGCCGATTCACCAGCCTCCTGGGACTATCGTGATTCAAAGCCCTAGGATTCGCGGTGACCGGGGTGCACCATGTGCGAGCCACAGACTTTAACAAAGTGTGTGACAAGTTCCCAGCTGTATTTGATGGAACACTGGGCCACTACACCAGCCCTCCGGTCACCCTCACCCTTAACCCTGTGGTGCACCCCATCTACATGAAGGACAGGCAAGCTCCATTCGCGCTGCAACCCAAGATAGATGCAGAGATGGACCACCTCGTGGCACAGGGGGTGTTGGAACCGGTCCCCCATGTGCTGTGGGAAACCCCCATTGTCACGCCCATGAAGCCCAATGGGGATGTCAGGATATGCACAGACTATAAATGCACTATTAACAAGGCCCTGCAGGACCACACTTCTCCTGTCCCCATCATCAGCCACGTCTTGGCCTCCTTGGCAGGCGCCAAGGTCTTTGGGAAGCTAGATCTGGCACAGGCATACCAACAGCTCCCCATTGATGATGCAACAACCAAGGCACAGATCATAGTGACACATAAGGGTGTGTTCTGGGTGTGGAGGTTACAGTTTGGGGTCAGCGTGGCCCCAGGGATCTTCTAGAACCTCATGGACTATTTGCTTAAAGGTATCCCTTGGGTCCAGCCCTTCTTTGATGATGTTCTGATCATGGCACCCATGGCTGAGATCTTCACGGAATGTCTGCACACCATCCAACATCGCTTCAGTGCTGCCGGACTGAAAGTAAAGTGGGAGAAGTGCCTCCTGGGAGTCCCATGGGTCAAGTTCCTGGGGTTTGCAGTCGATGTGCAGGGCATCCACCCCACGCCTGACAAGGTCCATGCCATCGTTGAGGCACCTACTCCCTCTTCTAAAGTGGAACTGCAGGCTTTCCTTGGCTGCTGAATTTTTATCATTCGTTCCTGCCGCACAAGACGGCCATCGTCGAGCCCCTGCACCGCCTTCTGGACAAGTATGCCCCGTGGATCTGGGGGCCAAAGCATGCCGCCACGTTCCAGGCAGTCAAGGATCTCCTGACCTCCAACATCATCACTCACTTCAACGAGTCCCTCCCAGTCATCCTCGTGTGTGACGCCTCTTCTTACGGGGTCGGGGCTGTGCTGGGGCACCAAATGTCGGATGGTTGTGAGGTTCCGGTTGCATACTATTCCCGCAAGACTTAGAGGCTCCTTAAAATATCAAGGAAAGCAGATCCAAGTATTTCTGGGCATCTCCGTGGAAGCAATTCAACAATAGTGGGACCTTAAGCCTTTTACCTCCAAGCTTTTGGCAGCTAAGATAAAGTATAGATGGATCACCCCAGCTAGAATTCGGCTTTTTCATCAGGGAGCAAGATATGAGATCTTCGATGAGGAATCTGGCAGAATGCATTCTAAAGGCTCTCCGATTGGACTTCAATCAAGAATTGGAATGGTGATCTCAAAAAAGAAAGTTGCAGTTCCCCAGCTCACCAGCTCAGGCCTCCAAGATGCTGAGTCACCCTGATCTCTCAATGGACTTTTCATAATCTGATTACAGGAGAAGCTTGGCAAACGGTTGACTTTTGTGTCTGACTTCATACCACGCTTTACACAAGTTTAATCTTTGTTATGTGCTTTTGGTAATCACTTTCCTTATTTAGGTTTCTTATAATAATGTTAAGCTTCTGTTTAATTATACTTATAGTTAAATGAGGGGTAGGGGGGTGGGTAGTTTCAGGTTTCTTTGTCCCTGTGGTATTGGTCGTTCTACAGTGAAGGCAGTAGCCTTCAGGTTCTCCTGTTAATAGGGTGGGAGATCCTTCTGTGGGACGCTCATAAATCCATTTCGTACTTTACTACTGAACAGATAAATTTATCAAACTTGTGAGGTAGTACAGTTTATTGGTTGGTTTGTTCTCTTTGTGACAGGAAGGGGGGAGTGGGGTGGGATACTGATATTTTGATTGTTTCATTGTTTTTTCTATTGCTTGGATAGAGGAAGGGAGCGATTAGATAAGTACAGGTTGTTAATAGTTTGATAGTTGTAGGATTAAGGTTTAGCTCCAACAGGTAGGATAAACTTTTGTTTGGTAAGACACTTCTTAAGTGTATTTAAGCAAGAAAAGGGAGAAAACTCCCTATATTGGTGTTTTTGTTTTTTTTTTAACCCATTGTGTTACATCTTGGCATACGTTTTAGGAAGCCACTTTAGGATCCTGTGGTTTTAGCTCCCTGTAGGCTGTCCTTGAAAAAGAGCAGTTTGTGTCAGAGTTCTCTCAGCCCCACCCACCTCACAGGGTGTCTGTTGTGGGGAGGGGAAGGGAAAGGAGTTTGTAAGCCGCTCTGAGACTCCAAGTGAAGGGCGGGGTATAAATCCAATCTCTTCTTCTTCTTCTTCTTCTTTAAGTGGTTTAGTTTTCAATTTTAGGAGCCAGATGAAGTTTGGTTATTAATACTTTTGGCTTCTTTGGTGCCTTTTTATTACAGTAGTGTGTGTAGCTGTTAAAGAGTGTGACAGAGTTAAATTGCTTAATCTAACTTAGTTCTTAATATTTTAGTGGTAACATTTGCCTGGTTCTACTTAATTCTTACCTTATGGCGGGTTCTTGGAAAATTATACCTCTTAACGTCAGGGGTTTGCAAAACAAAATCAAACAAAAGAGAGTCACAGCGTCTCTGGTAAAGCTACATCCAGACATACTTTTTATTCAAGAGTTTCATCTTCAGTCAGACAAATACCCTGTATTGAAATCTTCCTGGTTTGGGCACCAATTCCAGGCCCCAGGTTCATCCAGCACTTGAGGTGTAGCCATCCTGCTCTTGAAAAATGTTAAGTTCTGTTTTGAAAGCATATAAATTGATCCACAGGGTCATTTTTTATTTGTGAAAAGCTTATTAGACAACAAGAAAACTACGCTGGCATTAATCTATGCCCCAAATTCTGCTCAAGTTCATTTTATTCAAGAGACCTTTTCTAAATTACATACCTTCCAGGAAGGACACACCATTGTTGGGGGTGACTTGAACTATATCTCTGATCTGAGCTTAGATCATTCATTACCTACAAAACACAGAAAATGAGATAACCTCTCAACTAAAACCAAACTACAAGAGGTCTTTGCAAGATTCCAACTACATGATAGCTACAGCGTGAGCTGCATCCTGATGTTAGAGACTATACCTATTATTCAGCTCACCATTTGGTCCATAGAAGAATAGATTATGTTTCGGTATCTAAACACTTAGTGGAATTCATGCAGAAAGCAGAGATAGATCCAAAGCTGTGGTCCGATCACACTTGGGTGATCTGTAAAATTTCCACATCGGAGAAGAGAAAACCTTACTCATCTTGGTCACTGAATAAATCTTTTTTATTGAATGAAAAAATATGGAATGTCTTTGAAAAGCATATAAAGAACTACTTTTGTGTGAATAACAATGCAGAGGTTCCTTGTACAATAACATGCGGTGCTATGAAGGCTGTCTTAAGAGGCGAGTTTCTCTCCACTTCAGCTTCCCTGAAGAAACAACAAAACAAAGATAACTCAGATATAATTGAAAGAATTAAGTTGCTGCAATCTCTCCACAAGAAAACCTGTTCAAAGTGAATCTATAAAACAACTGTTAGCTGAACGGAAAAAACTGGATACCTTTGAAATATCTAAAATTAGGTAAAACTTACTCTATGTTAAACAATCCTTTTGGCAAAAAAACTTCTAAGTTGGTAAAATTGTTAGCATGGAAGGTCAAGCATAAACAACTGAACTATTTATGCCTTGAAAGACTCTACGGGGCACATTTGCTCTTCATCTACAGAAATTTTGAAAGTGCTTAGAAGTTACTATGAAATGCTGTATGAAACTTAAAAAAAACCTTCTGCAGAGAGAATATGTCAATATTAATCCTCACATAGGTTCATTAAACAGCTTTCAGAGACCCTTAAATTTGTTGTAAACAAGCCTATTGAGGTTCAAGAAACTCTAGACTTTATAAAAACACTGAAAAACAACACTGCTCCAGGCAATGATGGGTTTCCATCTGAGTTTTATAAGGCATTTTCTTCCCCACTGGTGAATCCCTTAACTAGGGTTGCTAACCACATATTGCAAACTAGCCAGTTACCGCCTTCATGGAATGACTCTACTATAGTTCTCATCCCAAAGGAAAACAGGGACAAAACGAATCTGTCTTCATACAGACCTATTGCCTTACTCGATCAGGATGCCAAGATTTTTTCTGCTATAATGGCTAACAGGCTTAAGTTAATAATACCTGAATATGTTCATCCAGACCAAACTGGATTCATACCTAATAGAAATTTATCCAGCAACATTCATAAAACCCTTAATATTATTAATTTTTGTAACATCAATCATCTGAAGGCTCTGGTATTATTCCTTGACATGGAAAAGGCCTTTGACTCTTTGGAAACTTGTAATCTCCAAGACCTTTTAGCTTCTGTGAACTTTGGTAAGGGCTTTTTTAATGCAATCTCAGTGCTGGCTGATGCCGCCATGGGATGGATTGTGTTTTTCCCTCTCACCTCCAGCTTCCCCCTTCTTCTCACTGCCCCCCTCTCCTTCTGGTATGCATTCCTAGCTCATCCCATTATCTCTCCTGTGGCCTTGGAGCTATGCTCCCCTCCGTTTTTCCCTGCTGAGAGACAAGCCATTTTTTTCCTTTGAGCGCTTGCTTGCCCCTGCTCATTGGCCTGCGCCTTGAGGGGCGACTTGTATGAACTGAGTATAATTCTCTGACTTCCTGCCTTGCCCCCATTTCTGACACAAGGTGTGTCGTATGATGACCTAAGTGCTTTCTCCAATAAACTGAGCCTTTCTTAAGGACTGTTGTTGAGCGTGATTGACTTGGGACTCTGACACTCAACAATCTATGAGCAGCCCAAGGCCCAGATTCATGCTAATGGGACCCATTTGACACCTTTTAGGTTATCCCGTGGAACCAGACAAGGAGATCAATTATCCCTTCTCTTGTTTGCTTTAGCACTGGAGCCATTGGTGGAATCCCATCTTCCCTCCACTTCTTTGCCAGGCCTGCCCTGACTCCCTTGGCTCTCGTGTAGCCACCTCCTGGCCTGCTGAGGCTCCTGGGCTGTAGTGCAGCTGCTGCAGATCCCAGGCTCTGGCCCAGCCACTGCCTGGCCTGCCACAGCTCCTGGGCTCCACCATGCCCACTGCCAGCCCCAGTGTAGCTCTTGGGCTCTGTTGCAGCTGTTACTGGGCCCAACATGGCTCCAGGGCTCCACTGCAGCTGAGCCCAGTGCAGCTCTGGAGCTCTGCTGCAGCCACCGCAGTGTTGTTGCAGCTACCTCTGGGCCTGCCACAGCTCTCAGGCTCTGCCATAGCCACTGCTGGACCCACCATGGCTCCTAGCCTTTTCCACCCTTGCTCCTGGGCTGCTGGAACCAAGGAATGACTGTGGAGGTGGTAGGTGTTTTCTCTGCACTTCTGCAGATAATGAATTTTTATGGGGGGGGGTAACTTCCCCAATGTATTTTTTTAAGATATCAGATTTTCCTACAATCCTGAGGGGTTCCCCAAGTTTGCAGAAAATGTTAGTGTCTGTCAGGCCACAAGCCATCAAATTAGATGTTCATGGCTATTAGATATATACAAGACAAGAAGTGGGACCCGCGATACTTGCGGGGGAGAGTATTCCCCACAGCTCCCAGCCTATAGAAGAAGGAGAAGCAGCAGCAGGTGAGCCCAGCCTTCTCCCCCCCCCACAGAGAGGCCTGAGTGGCTCACAGCTGCCAGCCCACCATGTTTTCTCCCTCCACCCCCCTCCCGAGTGGCAGTGAGGTGTGAACAGCTCATGGCCGCCCGGCTGCCAAGCTTTTCCCCTCCCCCCCAGCGGCAGTGGTGAGGAGGTCTGAGTGGCTCACAGTTGCCAACCAGCCAAGCCTTCTCCCGCCCCCCCCAGTGGCTGCGGCGGCGGTGAGGCAGTTCTCAGAGCATTATCTGCGCATGTGCAGGGAACACTCTTTTACTTTGGGGGGAATTTAGTATCCCCTATAGTTTTTTATAGATTTCAGATTTTTCTGCACATCTGGGGATTGTCCCAAATGTGTAGGAAAATCTCTTTGCCCCCTAGGTGCTCCAGATGTGCGGATTTATGCAGGGGGCGCCTTGGCTATTAGATATATAGATAGATGACAATCACAGTAACCACATTTATCTCCTGAAATAAAGTTAGACGCATCACTGGCTATATTTGTTGATGTCATGCCGTTTCATCTTGCTTACGTGGCCCACTTGAGCCTGCTACTTTTCTGCTGAGACTCTTCTCTAGTAGAATGGGCTCGGTGATGAAGGATAGTGGGGCACAGTCTTTAGAATTTTTATGGAGGTCCAGTGAGGCTATTTTATTTGCCAGAGCTTTTAAACTGCAGGCTGTTTCATTGGGTTAAGGGGTTTGGCCATAATGTGTATGTTTTAAATATCTGGAATTGTAAGCCATCTTCAGCCGCTAGGGACAGGAAGGTTATAATATTTTAAGTAATAATTTGGTGGTGGGAGTGGAAGAACAATGCTAATGCCAGTGAACCTCAACAAAGCACATGTAGTTTAAGCATTTGTAATTCCATGATAAGCTTCCTTACAAGTTAGAGGGCATCCATATAATAGGACAAACATATTTGAACAGTTCAGTTGCATTAGGAAAATGGACCTCAACTTTTGTTCTATGCTATGAAATGTCAAGCTAAAGTGACTGCAAAGACGAACCTCAGCAGGTGAACAATACCTTGGCTGAACAAACTTCGAACTTAATAAAATTTTGCTGCATATCCATGATACTGAGATATGGACAGCCTTCCTTGGTGCCTTTCCACCTGCAGAACTTTCTGACTGAAAGGAGAATAGTGAAGGAAAGTGAATTCCAATGAGAATTCTAGCTGAGTTTCCATTACATTACATTTACATTACAGAAGTAAATTTAATTCAGTCCTCAACTGCTCAGTTGTATCAAATCAAAGAAACAATTAACCAAACTAATCCTGAGGATTTCTTCCTAATAGGAATGTCATTTTTGGCTTATTCAGATGCTAATAAAGGAATTGTTAGCAAACCCCCAAAGTTTTCCTTTATATTTGCTCTATGGGCCCTCCAGTTTGCATTTGTTAAACTTTCTGTTAATACCAGAGCTGATCAAAGGCATATTGAATACCAATTGATGGTGGCTGATGTAAGATTAAGCTTTACTCAAATTAATATGAAATGCTACTTTCATTTCTGTTGTGTTGCTTTGAGTTTTATTACTTTATATTGCCGTGTAATAACTGGAGTACGACAAGGATGTATATTGTCACCCTGCTTATTTAATTTATATGCAGATTACATCATGCAAAATGCTGGCCTGGATGACTCACAAGCTGGAATTAAGATTGCTGGGGAAAACATCAACAATCTCAGATATGCAGACGATACCACTCTAATGGGGGAAAGTGAAGAGGACCCAAAGAGCCTCTTGCTGAGGATGAAAGAGGAGAGTGCAAAAGTTGGCTTGAAACTCAACATCAAAAAAACTAAGATCATGGCATCCAGCCCCATCACTTCTTGGCAAATAGAAGGGGAAGTCATGGAAGCAGTGACAGAATTCACATTCCTGGGATCCAAGATCACTGCAGATGGTGACTGCAGCCATGAAATTAAAAGACGCCTGCTACTTGGGAGGAAAGTGATTATGGCAAACCTAGACAGCATAATAAAAAGTAGAGACATCACCCTGCCAACAAAAGTCCAAATGGTTAAAGCAATGGTATTCCCACTAGTAATGTATGGCTGCAAGAGTTGGACCATAAGGAAGGCCAAGCACCAAAGATTAGATGCTTTTTAATTATGGTGATGGAGAAGACTCTTGAGAGTCCCTTGGACTGCAAGGAGATCAAATCAGTCAATCCTAAAGGAAATCAACCCTGACTGTTCCCTGGAAGGCCAGATACTGAAGCTGAAGCTCAAATACTTTGGCCAGCGAATGAGAAGGGAGCGCTCACTGGAGAATACCCTGATGCTGGGAAAGATTGAAGGTAAAAGAGAAGGGGACGGCAAAGGATTGTTAGTGTTATCAATGCAATGAACATGAAATTAAGCAAACTCTGGAGGATGACGGAAGACAGGAGGGCCTGGCGTGGTCCATGGGGCCGTGAAGAGTTGGACTCGACTATGTAACTGAACAACAACAACTGATGTATAAACCTGTATTAATTATCTAGCACACAATGGGTTGGCTCAAACCAGAATTTCTGCAAGTGAAAAAGGGAAGAAGGTATCCCCTTTGAGCATCAAAAGATCATGGGACCTGCAAGGACAAAAGTCATATGGGACAGGAACTGTAAGGAGAAGGAGAATTGGGCAAGACTGAGCTGGCTAGATCCAATTTAATGTAGCTTGTGCAAAGGGGCACCTCATAGTCGTTAAAGAGAACCATCTTCCCAACCTTTGGGTTCTAGTGGAATGACTGTAGTCATAGCTATTACAAATTTTATCAACAAACTCCTTCAACTCTCAATAGTTTATAATTCCTATACTCTTCAGTACAAAAAGACAAGAGATTGTCCTATCATACTCAAAACTTATGCATTAGAGCTATTTCTCCAATGTGTAAATATGGGCATATAATTGTTACAAAGTAGCAGGATATGGCTAATTGTACATCTGACATATATGGTTTTCCTAAGGTGAGTCCTAAACCACAATATCTGGATAGGATAATTGTTCAATGCAGATTAGATAACACAGAAAAGATCTGATTTTAGACACTCCTCCATTCCTTTTCCCAATAAGTTTAAAGCCTATTCTCTGCTTTCTACAGCAAGTCAGCAGTAGCAGGAGCTGTCAACCACCTTAAACCTCCCAAAGATTGCACAGAAAGGCAAGTCACAAAAATGATAATATTGTTTTACCCTGGGGAGATTTGTGGCTTAGAGCATGAAATGTGAAAGAAGCTATTTGAAGCCCAGAAATCTCTGTGTTGTATCCTCTATAAAGCTTAGTGGTATAGTAAACAGGGTATAATACAAAGATCTGCAGTTCCCAACAAGGCATTTAGCTTTGCCTGTTCTGGCTTGGGTAACTCTGGATATTTAGGGCTAGTGCCTGGGGAGGGCAGAGTTGGGGGGGGTCTCAGCAGGGACATAATATTATGCAGCAGGGGTGTCGAACTCATTTGTTATGAGGGCGGGATCTGACATAAATGAGACCTTGTTGGGCCGGGTCATGTGTGTCATAAAATGTAATGCCAGATAGCGGAGATATAAACTTTATAAAAGACACAAACGCAAAGGGGTACAGCGGGGTATAAATTGTAAAACAAATAAATAAAATAAACATGCTTAAAACATTAGCACTCTTGCAATATTTTGTTTATTTAACAGTGTCTGATAACTGACACCGCTTGCTCTGAATTATTGCATCAAAATGTCTGTGCTGTTGCAATCTTGAGTATGCTGTTCAGGTGTGTATCTGTAAGCTGCAAACCTACGATGATGGAGCAGCAGGAGAACTGGAATAAGAAGCAGAAGACAGCCAGTTCCACTGCAGGCCTGATAGAAACCTTCCGGGGGCCTGATCCGCCCCCCAGGCTGCATGTTTGATACCCCTGCTATACAGTTTACCCTCCAAAGACCAGTCCCTGCCCATGGAGCAGGCACTGGCATTGTGCCTGCCCCCCCTTTCCTCTTGGATGAAGCACGAGGGAGAGGTGAACTAATAATGGCTCAGCGCGGGAGCACCGGCCAATCAAGGGCAAACTCAACAACTAGATAGGGTGGTAGCGACCCTCCAAGGGCAGATCAGCCCAGCACAAGCTCAGACAAGGACGGAGCTGCACGTACTGGTCTGCGACTGGGTCCACGTGGAGTGACGGATATGGGATGATCCCACGGTCTACTCAGTTGTGGTTTGGAGGTGGGCAGGGGAGGGTGCAGGAGAGCTTGCATTCCTGGCCAACTTTCCCCTCCTTTTATATTTTGCATGAGAGCCATGGCCAGCAGCTGGCTGGCAGCTGGCACTCACCACCGCACCACACTGGCTAATTGCCCGGGGAGAGCCCCTCCCCACTAGTAGGTCGCCGATACTTGGGGCAGCCACAGGCCTCCAAATACAGATACTGCCCCCACTTGCTGGCTTGTGCCCTCCTTCCCACCACGCCATCTCATGGTCAGGGGAAGGCCTTCCCCCCAAGATGGGTCAGCACTGCAATGGGCAGCTAAAGGCCGGCCAGCAATAGTGAACCTGCCTCCTCGTGCTCCGTCACCGATAGTGGGAGGCTGTGTGCTGGCTGGGGAGTAGCTGGCTGCAGCTGCCAGCAGATTGCTTTTGCCGGAGGGCCAAGGCTGGCTGCGGCTTGAGGCTGGGTCCTCCCCCATCCCTCAAGCCACAAAGGGGGTGAGGGCCATATAGGAAAATGCTTGGCCCGCTCTTCTGGCCTGCTGGCAGATCCTGAGTCATCCCAGGGCAGGATGGTCAGTTCACACAATTTTGTTGGGGCTCAGGAGGGATGGCGCAAGAGCAGATGAGTTTATTCAGGGGCTGGATTGCTCCATCATGGCTTTGGTGCCGGTGCCACAGGGTGGAATTTTTTTTGCTCACACAACTCTGCAGCTGAGAGGGAGCACTGGTTCCCATATGGCCCTCAGTTTGCAGAGCACCCCAGGTGCACACCCCAGCATCTCCATTCCGACAGGCCATGGGGCTGGGGGTGGAGGACTGCTTTAGAGCAACTTGCATCTTCGTTGATGCTCTGAGCCTGCACTAAATCCGCTCTAACTGGGAGAGGGCCAGGCCGCATGAACAAGTGACTGCTTTGTCCACAGAAGGTCCCAGGTTTGCTCCAGTCCCCAGCATCTCCTCAAAGAAAGACCTGATGGGGGGAGGGATTTCTTCCTGAGACTCCACAGTGCTACTGCCAGTATAAAGGCATAAGGTGGACCTTGATGGACTGTAGGGGTTTGATTCAGTTTAAGGAAAAACCTCCCTCCACATTCTATTCTATCACAGGGTTGTAGTAGTTTTGAGGAGTTTAGAGGCATTTCAGTTTAAGAAACCAGTTTGCAATCACACATATCATCATGGGATGAGTATGGTATCTGGGAATGATAAGTAAAGGGTTTGGTTAGGAGCAATGAGTGTCAGTTTGGTGTAGTGGTTAGGGGCATGGACTTCAATCTGGGAGAACCAGGTTTGATTCCCTACTCCTCCACACACAGCTGTTGGTGTGACTTTGGGTCAGTTGCAAGTTCTTTCAGTGCTGTTCTCTCATGAGCCATTCTCAAAAGCGCTCTCTGAGCCCCACCTACCTCACAGGGTGTTGGTTGTGGGGAGGGGAAGGGGAAGGGAATGTGAGCTGTTCTGAGACTCCTTCGAATGGTGAAGGGTGGGGTATAAATCCAATCTCCTCTTCCTCTTCTTAGTAACTGTTTGCAAATAATTACAATCAGGGGAAGGGGTTTGCTTCACTTGAGGCTGTTCTATAAGCCGCACCTTCCGATAGAGTGGGCAAAATTTATAAACTGTATTATATTCTATTAAGTTAGTAACATGAATTGCCTTCCAACCAAGCCAGTCACAGTAAAACTGAAACAACCACTCTAAACAAACAGGAAATTTGAAACCAAATGCAATGGCAACAAAACAAAAAAGTCCAAATACACCTACATGGCTGGGAGGTACCAATAGTCTGATTCGGGTAGAGCAGCACCATTGGTTTGGGAGCAGTTGCTGGGAGGGTGGTTGTTCAGGGAATGACATTGTCACAGGGGTGGGATGGCAGCTTGGTATGCTAGGGGTCCTAGGTCCCAGCCCCAACTTCTGCAGTGTGAGAGAGCAGTGAGGGATATTGCGAGAGACCTCTGCCTAATTGTTGAGAAATGGACTAATTTATGGTTTTATATCTGCCTACACACGCAACACATGGACTGTGCACACACCTGTATACCATAGGCCTAGAGGAAGCTGTTTGCATCACCTACTGTGAGTGTTTTCACATAGGGAACACTTGCCTGCATTTCATGTTAATGTAGTTTGCACACATTCAGCTCAGAGCCTTATGGGAAGAAGAAGGACATGTTAGCCATTGTGGTCAGAGGCAACAACCAAGAAGAAGAAATTCCCCCATTGCTGAAAAGACTGGATGTCACACAAAACATGGATCTGATCTGCATCTGAATTGCTGTTTCCTGTTGATGGTGCCTTGTCTGCCTAGTAAAGCCAAGATCCATCTACACATCAAGGAAGGCACAGGAAGCCGAGAATTCACACCTGGCCAGATGGTGTTCCATGAGATAAAGTGTAGAGTTTCAAATATTGCCCAACCCATAGAATACCTGCCCCTTTCTACATGCACCAGTGAGGGAGGTCATGGGATGGACTTGTAAGTAGGTGGGATTACAGTTTGGCAAGGTGCCACCCACCTGGAGATGCAACTATAAAAGTAAAGACCAAACATTAGGTCTTTGCTAGCCACATCCCTTCTCAATGTCCTCTGTCTTCTTTTCTACCCCTAGATCTCTTGGACTGCAGCCAAAGAGATCCATACTTTGCTGGCTGGATCTAGCAAGTACCCCTAGATCTCTTGGACTGCAACCAAAGAGATCCATACTTTGCTGGCTGGTTCTAGCAAGTATGATTTAGTTAACACCCCTAGGTATTACTTTCTTCCCCTATCTTACATTGCATCAGACAAGACGTCAGGAACAGGCAAGTATAAACCGATACCTACCTACCTCCATGTAAAAGAGAAACTATTTTCTATTCCTGTAACTCTAAAGGAACTTGATTGTGTGTGAGCGTGATTCTGAATTTGTGTGTATGTGATTTTGATATTGCTCAGTAAAAAGACAATTTGTTTTGGAAAAACACCAGTCTTGTCTCCATTACTGGTACTCTCTGAGGCTGGCAGAACCTCCGTAAACTTTGGCAAGGACTCACGTTAAATTTAGTTAGCCATCTGCTGTAAATAAAGTGATTGGCGTAACAGAAATTGGTGCCTCGTGTGAGGCTTGCCCCGAACGGGAGTGGGAACAAGTGAGTTGACACGCTGTTTCCTGCCTCGCTCGGACGTAGAGGGATGGTCTGCTCCTAGAATCCAGTGAGGGACTGTGTGAACAGTTTCTGTCTGCATGAAAGGCTCCCTAGAAAAGCACACTATCATGGGAGGTTTTCTTTGTCTCTTTCCTTCTATCCCTGGAGATACCCGTGCCACACTCCCCGCCTATCGTGGGTGGAATCCGAGGCGCGACCAGTGAAACGAACAGGGTAGGAACGATAGGGACTCCCCCAGTTTGTACCAAGCACGCACATACATGTAGGCACACACACCCCACCTTTATTTTGAGTGTAGCATCACTCTTGGTGGGCTCTGCAAATGGAGCCCCCTTCCTTGTGGTTAGAGGTACCCACATCAGACCGAGAGTCTGAAAAACCTCCGGTAGAAAAGAAAGAAGAAAAAAGGATTTAGGGGGCAAATCTCAGAAAAACGGGGTGCGACACTCCGAAAAACCCCACCCCAAGTTAGAGGGAAATCTCAGTAGGAGTGCGATGCTCCAAAACCTCAGGGAAACGAGTTAGAGGTCAATCTTGATTTAAGGTGTGATGAGGATTTAATAAAGGAGTGCGACACTCCAAAGTAGAGGGGTGCGACACCTCTCAAAACCTCAGAACCCTGGTTTTACAGTAACCCAGGAAGGGAAGTGCGGACGTGATCACCCGTACTCTCGTAAACCAGCAAAATAGGTTCAAAACGCTGCCTTGGGTGTCAGGCTTGCGAGCCGGCATCCTAAACTCTTAAGGTTCAGGATGATTGCCTTGGCAAAAGTTGAACAGGGAGTCACTTTCAGCCTAAACCCGGGTTCGAGACATGCCCGGGGGGGGTGAGGAAGCCCCGCCCTAAACTCAGACAAAATGTTTTGGTGAAAGTAGACAGAAGCCACTCTTGACCACGAATAGGGTTCGCGGGAGTCACTTTCAGCCTAAACCCGGGTTCCAGACATGCCCTGGGGGGTGTGAGGAAGCCCCACCCTAAACTCAGACAAAAGTTTTGGTGAAAGTAGACGTGGAAGTCACTCTTGACCACGAATAGGGTTCGTAGGTTAGCCCTGGAGCAGTGGATCAAAGAATCCCTCTCCTGAAACCTTGACATCCCCCCCTTCTTTTCTCTACCACAAAGAGCCAAGATTTGGAGGCGCACATGAGGGAGAAATCCCCCCCCCCATTTCTAAACTATCAATAGGGTTCGCAGGTTAGCCCTGGGATGGTGGATCGAGGAATCCCCATTCCTGAAACCTTTTCTCTGGGGACCACTCCAGAAGAGAAAGAAGTGAGGCCTGCACTTCACGAATAGGCTCCACAGCAGCAGCTGCGCCCCTGGTCGCAAACTGCAGGTGCACGCGTGTGCACATCAGTTCCACCCCCAGGTCCGGGAAGACTTGAAAACAGGGATCGGAGATGGAGGCTCTGAGAAGTGCGTCCACCCCTGATCCATTTGACAGCGATGACCCGCTCGTGGTGGAGGGCCACCCTCGATTGTGGGACATTGTCTCCCTCGAGGACCCACTCTTCCTACCCTTAGTGGCTTGGTTGCTATGCTTTGTGTTGGGTTGGGTTGTCTACAACCACCAGGTAGACAAAATGAGAAAGAACTGGGACAGAGAGCTAGACAAAATTAAGAAGTTGTCAGAAGCACGGGCCATCCAGCTGGTGGAACGTGCTAATGAAATTGAACAGATACAGAAAGCTCATGCAAGTCAGCTCAAAGCTACAAAGTCAGAATTCCTTGGTGGAAGGTCAGATCTAAAGGCAGCACATGAAGGAGAGCTCAGGGTGCTGAGAGAGGAACATAATCACCAGCTAGAATTTTAAAGAAAAGAGCACAAAGATGAGATCGAAAAATTACAAGCAGAGATGGAGAAACAGAGATCTGAAAATGTTCATGGGCTTGATTCCAAACAGAACTATTATGAGACCTTATTGGAAAAGGAAAAAAGTGAATTTGAGGCAGAAATAGGAGAGATGCAAAAGGCCAGTGATGAGGAAGCTTACCACATGAGGACAGAATGACTAAATTTAGTCGTTGAAAAGCAAAGCTTGGCAAGTGCGGAAGCTTTGGAAAGAGCAACACAAGCTGAGACCACTTTAGCCAAAATCACAGAGAAATTAGCGGCAGCGCAATCAGCTGCTCGCTACCTCGCTAAACAAAACCATGCTAAAAGAGGACTTGCAACACATGATTCCTGGCACAAAGAGATCGAATCCCTTAAGGGACAACTGGGACTCCAGCGCGCGGTCATAATCGCCATTCACCCAGAAGTGAATTCGATGTGGAAGAGGAGGCGAAATCTTGGAAGGTAGTCGATCCGGACAACTGGGACTCCAGCGCGCGGTCATAATCCGCCATTCACCCAGAAGTGAATTCGATGTGGAAGAGGAGGCGAAATCTTGGAAGGTAGTCGATCCTCAAAGACCCCTCCCCATTAACCCAGTCAATACCACCACTCAGACCATTAAGGTTGGCAACAAAACCACGACTAAAACAATCACAGAGAATTGCCTATGGCGACCGAAGGAAGTTAAAGCGATAGATGAAGAGCTAGGCTCTCTCAACCGAGAGAACACCGAACAATGGCTGACAATGGTGACCACCACCTATGTCGGTCTAAATGGAGAGGATGCAAGTGCGGAAGCTTTGGAAAGAGCAACACAAGCTGAGACCACTTTAGCCAAAATCACAGAGAAATTAGCGGCACCGCAATCAGCGGCTCGCTACCTCGCTAAACAAAACCATGCTAAAAGAGGACTTGCAACACATGATTCCTGGCACAAAGAGATCGAATCCCTTAAGGGACAACTGGGACTCCAGCGCGCGGTCATAATCGCCATTCACCCAGAAGTGAATTCGATGTGGAAGAGGAGGCGAAATCTTTGAAGGTAGTCGATCCTCAAAGACCCCTCCCCATTAACCCAGTCAATACCACCACTCAGACCGTTAAGGTTGGCAACAAAACCACGACTAAAACAATCACAGAGAATTGCCTATGGCGACCGAAGGAAGTTAAAGCGATAGATGAAGAGCTAGGCTCTCTCAACCGAGAGAACGCCGAACAATGGCTGACAATGGTGACCACCACCTATGTCGGTCTAAATGGAGAGGATCTAACATTGCTAGTGCGTAGATGTGCTACCGGAGCCAGCCTGGTGGCCATTAACGTTGCTATTTCAGCAGGAAATCTGGGAGATGGGACCCAAATTCAGTGGATGAGACAAGTTCTCACCTATCTGAACCCAAACTCCAGCTTGAATGCTATATTCTTCCTGGAAAAACAGGGCGCCAACGAAGATCCAGAAACTTACATGGCCAGAAAGCAGCTTCTAGGCCTTCATTCTAACATGGTCGAAGCCACTAACGACCCCCCAAACTTTGACGTACCAGCCTTCAGGGACACACTAATTAAAGGCTTCAATGAGCAGACCCAATTGGCCTTAAACGTCTCTGACCCCACAGAGGGAATCTGGCCCAAACTGGAAGCCAGAATAAGGAGACTAGCCACACTTTTAAGGGGTTCAGGAAGTCTCAAACCTCCAAAAACGGGAAAAAGGAGAGACAAAGAGGAGGAAGAAACCATTATGGCAGTAACTTATGCCAATAATGGGCCAAACCATTACCCCAACTCCCGAGACTCGTACAGTCCAACGGGAGAGCCTGGGAATAAATATGGGAAGTTCAATGGAAATTTTCAGGATAGGAGAAATGGGAGACACAACCAGAGAGGTGGGGGTACGTACCACCGGAGAATGGGCCACCGCTATGGCTCCACTCCTGTTCAAACACATCTCCAACCCTCTGCCCCACCCCTACCATCTTACGATCAGGTACCACAGCACGGACCATACCAAGGGTTCTCTGTTCATCAGGGTACCCCTAACGCCTCTAATGCACCTCAAGGCGTTCAGCCGCAGGTGCCAGGACAAATCTTTTGGGGCGACCAAAGGCAAGACCAAACTAGAGGAAGCTCCCAAATCAGAGGGGACCCTCTATGTTGGCATGCATGGATGAGACTTAAGGAAAGAGGATACAACATGGACAACTTTCATCAGCAGCCTGATGAAGTCCTCCTTCAGGCGCTCGTCAGTAGCGAAAACTCGGGGAGTTGCCCCTCATCTCCCATAGCCGCGAGCCGCCCTGTTGGGACCAAACCCTTTGCGGCAAGGGTTCGGCCAGACCATTGGGGAAGACCAACCGTAAACGCAGGGATCAGAGCTCCAGGGAAAACTACCCCTGCAACCTTACTTGTTGACACTGGCGCTGCCACAAATATTCTTAGACCACACTTGGCAGAGAGAGGCCAACCCTCTGGGATACACGTCTTCCTCTCTGGTTTTGTGGGAGGCCCGCACACGGCCCAGGTGTGGAAGAGCATCCCCCTCACGGTGGGCATGCTTTCCACTAGGGTGAGTGCCTGCTGCAATCGTGGAGAGGACGATGGCATTCTCGGTGTTCCCTTCTTTCAAGAACACAGCCTGACCATTGATCTGGCAAATGGCTTCCTGTGGCAAATCCCAGGGGGACCCAGCAAGATCAATGCAGTGCATTGCTGCTGAGCACTAAAAGCACCCCTACCCCTCGCTCCTATAGCAGAGGACAGGTGGGAGGAAGAGTTTCCGGAAGTTTGGATCAAAGACAAGCCAGAGTGCGGCACAGTTAAGGATGTGTGCGTACTCATAAAGGGAAACGACCCAAAGCCTCAAAAACAATACAAGTACCCAGTAGAAGCCAAGGAAGGAACTGCCAAAACTATACAAGGACTCATCCATTGGGATGTCATAATCCCCATGCAGTCTATCTGCAATGCCCCACTTTGGCCCGTCCTTAAAGCGGATGGAGTAACTTGGTGAATAATTGTAAACTTCAGAGCCCTCAATGCGGTGACACCCCCCGTCACCCCAGTAGTAGCAAAATATAACAAGATCCTGGCTGCCATTGCCGCAGGATCCCGCTACTACAGTGTGATTGATCTGGCTAATGTGTTCCACTCGATCAGGCTCCATGAGTCCTGCTGGTACAAGTTTGCCTTCACCTTTCGTGGTCAACAGTATGTTTTCAAACGAACACCACCATACACACAGGTGTATGGTGCGGAAGGCAGTCATCGGTGCTGGGTCTGGAGACCATGCCAGGGCTGGGAGCTCCCGGAGTGGCTAGCAGGGGGGTAACTTTAGTACCCACTCCTTGGCATTGGAGTGGCTTTGGCAGCTGCAGGCGATAATCTGGTCCCGCTGAGATATGGTGTTGGGCCATGGGAGGCCATGGGCATATGGTTCTGAAGGCAGTCACTGGTGCTGGCTGATGTTTTTATTGCTTTGCAGAATGCGGCATGTGGATGGAAGTCACTGGTAATGGCTGGTGGTTCCAGATGTTTGGCAGTTGGCAGAAGTGCCTCCCCAGGTCATGGTCGGACGTTTTGGTTGTCAGTCTCTGCCTCAGGATCAAACCTTAGCACCACATCTTTTGAGAGCACAGTGGAGTTACTGGGTTGGTCTTTTGATGCACTGATCTGCAAGGTGGTCTACATGACGGGTGGTTAATGGTTGGCAGGAGGGGAGTTAAACCAAGGCTTAACCCCCTCTGTGGCGGGAAAAGCACGGGTTTAGGGGATGTGGAATTGGCAAGCACCCTGAGATATAAATGATTGGGGGGGTCCTCATACTGGGTTCCTATGGGCTTTGCAGTCAGGTTGACTCAGTTGGGGGCTTCTTCGGGGTGGGGGAGCATGTGACAAGCCTTAAGGCTTTGCAGCCATGGGCTGGAATGTGACCTTTCCCCCCCCCCATGCACTGGCATGTGTGCCGTGAAGAGTAAGGTCCAGAAGGATCCCAGACCTGGCTCTGAGCCGGGGTGGGTTTGCCCTGTTAGGAGGCATGTGTTGCAAGTCCAAAGCAACCCATGCTTTAATGTATAGGTGCAGATCAGCTTGTATATATATATAAAATTCTCTGCTTAACCCATAACTTGTGTTGTATTTCATTCAAGGGGTGGGTGGGCAAGATGCTATTCCTTGCCTCTTGGGGAACTGATCTCTGTGTTTCAGTGCTCATTTATATTTCTGGGAGAATGCCAGACCCTGCCTTGAAGATGATAACCCTCTCCTTTACAGAATGACTGTAAACATAAATGAGGCAAGAATTGGATCAGGATTTGTATACTGAAAAGCACTATATATTGTTTATGGTAAAAGGTGATGTCTGTGTGGCCATGCTCTAAAGTGCTATGTAGGGCAGTTACCTTCCTCCCCCCCAAATAATCAACTTCTCTGCATTGCAGTACAATTTAAATTCCAAGGGAGCTTTCAAAAGCAGTTTGTAATTCAGCAGGTAGGGGCTGC
>NW_015176066.1:0-4188 GCF_001447785.1 Gekko japonicus | reverse complement strand
GAGCGTCCATGTTTTTAAATATGGTTGCTAAAATCACATACAGTATATTTCATGTCTGTGAGCCTCTCTTATTCTCTCTTTCAAATTTTCTTATGCCGTCATCAATTTTTAATGGAGTGCTTTACACAAACATTCTTTCTCCAAAGAGATTTCAAACATGAAACCATTCAAGGGTTTTTGGTTTTTACTAGTACCCCTATATATATGAAGCCATGTATATATGAAGTCTGTTATATTATACTGCAGTCCAGAAAGTTTGTTTCTAATTATCTTAATTACATTAAGATACAAATTGTTTACTTCAGCTGTTTTCCTTCTGTACTGCTAACCCCACATAATATGGAGGCTGGATCACATATGATATTAAAAGGGGGAAATGAAAGGTGAGTTTGGCTGGGAAGCAAACCCCCCCCCCAAAGAAAACCAAAAGATTAGAAATGTTGTTCATTACTCACATAATTAAGGGCTGCCAGAAGAGCGGGAGCAGGAAAGCTGAATCAAAGGAAAGCTAAAGACAGTGTTGGACCCAGCTAGCTTTTCCAGTCTTATCCAGTGCTCCTCACCACTGCCCCTTACAAACATAGAGTCAGGTGGGTAGCCCTACCCAACATAGTTTTTGTATATGCAAGGCCAAAGATCCCCAGCATAGCTTGTTTGGATTGGGTTTGTTACCATTACCTTGCTCCATTTTTGTTTGTTAGCATTACCTTGCTCCTGGTTGGATCCAAACCATGACATAGGGTGTAAGAGGGACACATAAGGCAGAAAACTGAGATTTCATTCCTATGCCATACATAACTTCTCACTTCAACTGTTTACTTACATAAAGATTAGGAAATACCTACACAGAGAAAATGCAGCAGCAGTTTCCATAACACACCTTGCTCAAGGCAAACACTGGAGTTCTGCAAATATGTTTCTGCAATGTTATGTTGCTCACATGTATATACCATTCAGATTGGTAGTTATCTATGCATATCAGAACTGAATCATTATGTATACATCATCTCTGAAAGACAAGAAGATGCAATGAGGATGGGTAACAGGAGAGAGAGGTCTGAGGAAAACCAGAGCAGAGGAACCAGGAAGTTGAGTAAAAGAAGAATAAGGAAAAGTGACCGCTGAAGACTTTACACAGGACTGGTTCAGGGTTGTGCTTTCTAGCAAAATTGAAGCAAATAGGTGAAAGTGCTTTTCAGGCTTGAGAGCTAAAACTCACATTTTGGTTTTTACCCTCTACACATTATTAACCTGCAAGTGTGGGCCAGAGATTCAATTTAAGCCACTGCATGTAAAGTAAGATGTATTTCACAATGACTTTGATTTAATGTAAAAATTTTAATTCCTATGTGGTCTCATGGACTTCTGATACCTTACTCACACACTTTAAAACCTTCAGCATGAAATATGAATTAAAAATCAACAGTGAATGTCTAAGAAGCTCTTACCTTAAACTGATGCACTTACCTAAAGAAGCAATTAAGTTGTTAAATAAAACCTTTATTTCTGGTTAGATTGATTTAGAAACATATTAACAAAACAAAATTGAAATAGGATTTTACAGGAGTAGTTATGTTAGTCTATTGCTGCCAAAATAAATGGGAATCATGTGGCACAATACTATGTTCTTATTCTAACATAAGCATTTGTGGACTAGAGCTGCTTTGTTAGCCACATGAAGTTAGTCCTCACTAGGCAGACACATATTCACAAATACAAAGTTGTAAGGGGAGTTGTAAGGGTAAGAGCAGGGTCAAGGGGCCCTGAAATGCAGGAAGTACAGGGTAAGATGTAATTATATAAAATGCAAATGTAATCATAAAAAGTACAGCAACCATTCACAAGACTGGCAATTAATGATAATATAAATCCCCCAGTTTTGTTAATCTGGTTAACACCAACAGTAGCTAAAAAAATCCAGGTCCTTGTTAAATACTGGGGGGACAGTATCAAACTCCTTGTGAATTGTAATTCATCAGTTTCGTGCTGCAGAATTTTGAGGTTCTTTTGCTGGTGACTTTTAGGTCTGCAACAATATGTCCTGGGAGACTGAAATGTTCTCCCGTTAGTTTCTGAATGTTGCCAATCTATTGTCAGATTTCTGCCCATGCATTTTGTTGTATATGGAGTTTGTCCTATCTAAATAGGAGAAGGGCACTGTTAATACATGATGGCATGTATCATTTTTCAAATTGGTGTCTGTGACCCCCAGGGGTCTGTGAGGGTACTCTAGGAGTCCTCTCTAAGGACTCATCCAGCTAATATAAAAACAGAGCCCTCTGTTTTCTCGGAATGAGGCAAGAACTCCATCTGAGGAGAAGAGGAACATCGTTGGTATCCTTTCTAAAGACAGGATCTCATAGAAGTCATCACTTAGCTTCCAGATCAAACAGAACGCTATCCAGAAAATGTGCAGGTTGCTGGGAACCCAACCTTAGAGATGCACTAAGGAGCCATCTGGCCCATGGGGTTGCAAAGAGTCGGACTCGACTGTGCGACTGAACAACAAAAGGAGACATTATCCTAATGTTGTCTTTAAAGTTCTTTATGGGTGTACCTCTTTTTGTATGACTGGTCTAAGGACTGTAGAAATGAATTGGGGGGGGGAAGGTCTTATTATGCTGAGGTCCCTCCCCTCCCCAATCCCTGCCCTCTCCCAGATCCACCCCCAAAGTCTCCAAGTATTTTCCAACCCAGACCTTGCAACCCTAATGCCATAAACTGTAACACATTTTCACTCTATTGTATGCTACAAAGGAATTCACTATTGACAATATTAGCCAACAAAGGCTTACAATTGGTTCTATTTTTCATTTAAATTTACTCAGAGGTGGGGAACAAATCTATTTTTTCTATTTTAATGTGCATAGAGTGCACAATCTGGAGAGGCAGACTTCCTTGCAAAACACCCCACCCCACCCCGAGCTTACTCAAGCGATATATGGCAAGTCTGTCTTCCATTATTCTTCCCACACATGGAACTCGCTTCACTACCTCTTTAGTTCACAGCCTCAGCTGTGTGATCACAGTAGCCATCTGGCTTTCAGACATCTAAGGCAAAGACTTGTCTAAGTAACAATGGTATCATTCAAGTCAGCTGAGCTGCTTCGATCATCATCAGCTGAAGAATTGTGTTGTTGACCTCTACACAATTCTGACTAATTATAATCTTTGTCGGATATTTGAGAAAAGATAGCTAAGATGACAAATATAAAAGGCAGAAGGCTTTGGCAATGGAAAGGCTGCCAGGAAGCCTGGCTGCATCTGGAAGAGGCTGCTGTGACCCTTGTACTGACACATAAAATCAAAGAAAGGCAGGATGACTGAACACTGGCTTGCCAAGAAAAGACCAGTGCCTGCACATGGAGCAGGCTGCCGCATTTGCCTGCCCCCCACCATCTTCTTGGATGAAGCACAGGTGGGGCAAGCCAATCATGGCTCAGTGTGGGAGTGCTGGCCAACCAAGGGTGTGCTCACTGGTCAGGTCTGGCAGCCGCTGCCCTCCATGCTCAGATTGGCCTAGCGCAAGCTCGAGGTAAGGCAGAGCTGCACGCCTGGGCGAGGAACAGCCACATGGAGTTCTATTGGTGATGGCAGAACTCCCAAGCAAGACCGAAACGAGCATCGTTACAGAGTAGGACAAAGTTGGAGGGACCCGGGAGAATGGAGTGATGGTGGATTTACTCCAGTGGGGGGGAGGGTCAGTTGTACTGCCCAGCTGAGACAGCGGCTAGCCGGCCGGCTTCCTCTGCATCATGGCTTCACTTACCAAGGGCAACCCTTGGCAGATCCTTGTTCCAGGGCCCTCTGGCCTCTCCTCGGGCTGCAGCTTTCCCAGGGGCTTCAGGCCACCACATGTGGCCCACAGGCCTCACCCGCATCCTTCTGGCTGCCGGCGCCCCTGCCCTGCTGGTCAGGGAGGCTGCCGGGAGGGTGGAGTGGCTGGGGGCCTTCAGCATTGGGTCTGCATTCCAGGATCCACTTGCTGTGCGGGCGCGCAGGCTGCAGCCGCTACCTGTCTTTCTGGCTGCTGGCACCCCTGCCCCGCTGGTCTGGGAGGCTGCCAGGCAGCTGAGATCACCGGGGCTTCACACAGCAAGCTGGGGCATTTCTCCATATGCCGCTGGCAGAGCATGCGCTGTTGGGTGCTGGTGCCTGCCCCCCCCATCCTTGTATGAGGCTTGCCCT
>NW_015176065.1:203397-204151 GCF_001447785.1 Gekko japonicus | reverse complement strand
TGGGACTTTTCAGTTGAGAAAAGAGACAGCTAAGGTTTATGGAACTGCGCATGGGATTCAGAGCGTTGAGAAAGAGAAATTTTTCTCCCTCTCCCAAAGGACTAGAACTCGAGGGCACCCTATGAAGCTGACGGGCAGTAGGTTCAGAGAGTGATCAAAAGGTGGAATCTGCTGCCAGAGGAATAAAGCATTTCAAAAGGGGATTCAATAGATTCATAGAGGATAAGTCTTATCGATGGCTCCTAGCCACGGTGGCTGAGGGGAAACCCCACAGTTAGAGCCACTAATCCTCTGAATCCCAGAGCCAGGAGGCCACATTAGAGGAAGGCCTGCCTCTATGCCCTGTTGTTGGCCCTCCAGAGGAACTGGTTGGCCACTGTGTGAGACCGGAGGCTGGACTGGATGGACCCTCACTGGTTGATCCAGCAGGGCTCTGCTGGTGGTGTTCTCAGGGGATGGACTCGGCCTCTCTGCCCTGTTGTTGGCCCTGCAGAGGAGCTGGTTGGCCACTGTGTGAGACAGGAGGCTGGACTGGATGGACCGTCACTGGTCTGATCCAGCAGGGCTCTCCTGATGTGGACTGTAAATAATGTAAATAAAGAAAATGGGGCCTTTTAAGCCATGATAGGCATACCCCCCAAAACAGTCTTAATTATGATTTTGTTTCTTATATGTCACTGAAACAACAACTGTAATTCTTTCAAACCCCCCCCCCCCCAAAAAAGAGAGACACACAAAAGGGGGAAAACCCCCC
>NW_015176065.1:195611-202612 GCF_001447785.1 Gekko japonicus | reverse complement strand
CCATTGGTTCTGGTCCAACCTTCAGGGGCATCAGAGAACAACTCTGTACCATCCTCTATCTGACAGCCCTTCAAGTACTCGAAGATGGTGATCATATCACCTCTCAGTTGTCTCCTCTCCAGGCTAAACATAGCCACCTCCTTCAGCCTTTCCTCATAGGACTTGGTCTCCAGACCCCTCACCATCTTTATTGCGCTCCTCTGGACACATTCCAGCTTGTCTATCTCCTTCTTAAATTGTGGTGCCCAAAACTGAACACAATACTCTAGGTGAGGTCTAACCAGAGCAGAGCAAAGAGGTACCATCACTTCACGTGATCGGGACACGATACTTCTGTTAATACAGCCCAAAATTGCATTTGCCTTTTTAGCTACCGTCTCACACTGCTGACTCATGTTCAGCGTATGGTCTCCTAAGACCCCTAGATCCTTTTTGCACAGACTACCGCCAAGACAAGTCTCCCCCATCCTAGAATTATGCATTTGATTTTTCCTGCCTAAATGCAGAACTCTACATTTATCCCCACTGAAATTCATTTTATTTGTTTTAGCCCAGTTTTCCAGCCTCTCAAGATCATCCTTTGTCCTGACTCTGTCTTCTACCGTATTTGCTACCCCTCCCAATTTAGTATCATCTGCACATTTAATAAGCATTCCCCCCATTCCTTCATCCAAATCATTTAGAAAGATGTTGAACAAAACAGGTCCCAGGACAGATCCTTGAGGCACTCCACTTGTCACTCCTCTCCAAGAGGGTATGAAAAGACAACATGAGGGGGAAGGGAGTGCTTTGTGCTTTTTGAAAGAGCTCTCGAAATTTTTCCATGGCAAGCCTGCACAGGTGCAATCCCACCATGCAGGACTTTCACAGACAGTTGCCCATCCACAAAGACTCGGCTGATGCGGGCCTGTCCTGACTAAGATCCCGACACCCAGCAATAAGATTTGCACAAATCCTGCAATCACAACATTTCCATCCAGGGAATGAATGGTTGTGAACATGGATGCAATCACTTCCACCCGATATCCCTAACCTGATAAACACCAATGAGAGGCCCACAGGATTTGACTTGCCACGTAAAGTATGGAAGACGGCTAATAGAATACGAACAGGCTTTGGCCTGTTGTTTAAATGGGGCAAAACAGCAGGACCCGAATGCGATCGCGGTGCAGCCTGCTAAACCATTTCCCATCTGTCACAGGAACATGAGCATCGTGCTTTCCAGGGAGATGTGGTGGAGGACTCTGAACTCTCCCCAGCTGCGACTGAGTGGGTTGAAAGTTTAGAGATTAGTATTTCTTTCTTTCTTTATTTTTGCGATTTCTATCCCGCCCTACCCAATGGCTCAGGGCGGCTAACAGCACGTTTAAAAATTATTGAACAATAAAACAGTAGTACATATATAATCAAAACCGGTGCTTCATTTAGATGGGTTGCCCAATCGGTCAGTCTGCATTCCTGTTGTATCAACTTGGTTACATATTTTATTTTGTTATATTGTTTCTGTGTGTGCATACAGTAAATGATAACAAACAACAACAACAACAATAATACAGAGACTACGATGGGGAACTATTTCTGTTGCCAGTGGGCTGGCATCTATATTTTAATAGCCTTTTCTTTGTGACTTTAAAAGCGGTCCGGCACAATTTAGCCGGTGAAGTTTTGGGGGGAATTCAGAGAAGAACAAGAAGAAAAGAGATTGGATTGGTATGCTCCTGCAGAGGGCAGGGGGTTGGACTAGATGACCTGTAAGGTCCCTTCCAACTCTAACATTCTATGATTCTATGATTTATACCCCGCCCTTCACTACCTGAAGGAGTCTCAGAGCGGCTTACAAACTCCTTTCCCTTCCCCTCCCCACAACAGACACCCTGTGAGGCATGGGGCTGAGAGAGCTCTTTCCAGAACTGTCCGTGAGAGAACAGCTCTGACAGAACTATGGCTTGCCCAAAGTCATCCAGCAGCTGCGAGTGGAGGAGTGGGGAATCAAACCTGGTTCTCCCAGATTAGAGTCCGCGCACTTAACCACTACACCAAACTGGGAAATTTTCAGGGAAAATTTAGTTAGCAATTACAGGCAAATGAACAAAGTTAGTAAAAAAAAAAAAGGGGGCACACCCATTGATGAAGAGCCACGTGTTTTGTCCACTGTGGAAACGACAGAGCAAATGAAATCAAATGACTAACAATTGTTGCGTGACTGCCCAGTCACGTGACAATTAATAGACCAAATTAGACCGAGCTGGATGCACTTTTAGACCAAACCGTAGAACTTTGCTGTGGTACTATAAAAACGATCAATGAAGCTGCTTTCTGGAATTTGGAGACTGTATACTGAATCATGCTTATGGTCGCAACAAAAGACCATGCGAGTATGCTGGTGGTTAGCCATGGGACCCAAACACTGATCGTTGCACTGAACTCTTACTGCCACCCACAGGGGAGATGCCTCTGCAAATATTTCTGAGTAGGGACTAGCCCAATATTAAGTCTAAAAGCCATTAAATATAGAAACTTCCAGACCTAGAGATTTCCCCAAAGTCCTTGAGGGTCTACAAGCCACAGAACGTAAATTGGGCAGCTGTACAGATGGCGTACATCAGATTTGCAATAGGAATGATCATTCACCCGATCTGTTTGTGTCATGATAAGGGCTGTGCCACCAGAGGCCTACTAGGCCCAGGGAGCCTGGCTAGCAGTAGGTGAGGCTGGGCCTACAACTCCCAGAAGCCCCCGAGAGGTTTTGGAGCCAAAATTGACCAATAGGAAAAGAGGGGGGCTTGGAATAAAAGATCTGGAGCAGCAGGAAAAGCTGTTCTTCTTCCCAGAGGGCAGAGCCAGAAGGCAGGCTGTGGCAGGGAAGAGACCCTCATCCTGAGGGAAGGGGGAGTAGTCTAGTGTTACTTGGAAATGTGAGCTAGGGACAGTATGTATTTAGATGCATTGGGGCATTTGTTTTCTTTTCTTTTCACCCACTTACTGTTATAATTCTGCACCTTGTTTGTTTGACCTCTTATAAAATAAACTGTTTTCATTGTTCACTCTGCCTGGTCCTCACGCCTGTTATTTGGCCAAACAAGGGAGGTCTGAAGGTCTTGGGAGGGTGCTCTGGGCCTTCTCAAGGGAACCTAAATCCAGAGTGGTGGCAGCGCCGTCAGGTGACACCCCACCTGAGCCGTGACAGCTCATAAACAACGAACACATGTAACAGTTCACGTTCAGCGTATGCTTCAGTTTTCTTTATGCGTGTCTGGGGCATGATGGACTTTGAAGGACCGAGGATCTACGTAATTCACTATAAGGTAGCTTCATATGTCTGGGGCACTGATGCTCTGTCTTCTTGGTGCTTGGGAGGGGGTGACAGTGGGAGGGCTTCTGGAGTTCTGGCCCTGCTGGTGGACCTCCTGAGGGCCCCTGTGTGACACAGAGAGAGTGCTGGAATGGATGGGCCACCGGCTTGATCCAACATGGCTTCTCTTGTGCTCTTATGTTTGGGGCAGTGACGCTTTGTATTCTTGCTGCTCAGGGGGTAATACTGGGAGGGCTTCTGGAGTTCTGGCTCTGCTGGTGGACCACCTGATGGCACCTGGGTGTTGGACACTGTGTGACACAGAGTGTTGGACTGGATGGGCCACCGGTCTGACCCAACATGACTTCGCTTATATTCTTATTTCTGGGGCAAGTGATGCTCTGTATTCTTGGTGCTTGGGGGGAGGGGGCAACAGTGGGAGGGCTTCTAATGTCCTGGCCCCACTGGTGGCCCTCCTGATGGCCCCTGGTATTTTTGGCCCCTGTGTGACACAGAGTGTTGGACTGGAGGAGCCATTGGCCTGATCCAACGTGGCTTATGTTCTTAAGGCATGTGCCACTGAAGATGTGATTTTAAGTCCCACATTTATCCAGGTAATGATCCCTCACTTCAAATTGCAAAGCAAATGTGTGTTGGCTATTTCTCCCAAACAGATGCATGCACATATGGATAGGATGTGCCTGCGTTTTCTATAATATGTGAATAGGGCTACTGAAAAGGTGTGTCAATTTTCCATTGTCTTACCCATTTATGAAACTTTTATTCTTAGGAAATTATAAATACTGGCAGAAGCACTTCCTGCACAGGCACAACGCATGATTAAAAGATGGTAACACAGCACAGTGGCTGCTGCATTGTACTGTCTCCGAGCTTGAACCCTAGAGCTGGGATACCTGACTGGTGGGAGGAAAATATGTGTCATATATGTAGAGCATCTTAGCGGAGTATGTGTTTTCCTTTCCTGTTCCAAACACAAAGCTTGGGCCGGGCTGGAGGGGAAAAGCCACAGCCCCACTGTGGCTCAGTTTCAGAGCCTCTGCCTGGCATGCAGAAGTTTCCAGGTTCAATCCTGGGCATCTCCAGTTAAAAGGTGGCACTTTCTGAACATCCCACACACTCCTAAATCAGTTGGCTCCATGATGTGTCACTCAGAAGCTGTCCCTATCCACTGGCTACGTGTGCTCACAGTGTGCTCCATCAGCCATTGGCCTGTCAGCTGCCACTCAAAAGTACTCGCATGCCGTTGGTCGGGTGCTGGGTCCGCTCATCTTCCCCGTCCACTCCAGCCACTGTTCCCTGTCAGATTGAATTCTTTGCACTGGATCCACACTACATTTTCTTCTAACGGAAGGGGTGGGATAATTTCTAGCAGTTCCCTCCCTACTGCAGACCCCCGGTTTGCCTCTCACACTGTTAATGAGGGTCCCTCTGGAGCGACAGTTTAGGTAGATTACTGGGACAGTAAGAGGGAGGAAGGATTCTGTGAACCAGAGAATTTAACCTGGTTGCAACCCTCTACTTGGAAAGTGCTGTTTTCCTTTATTCACAGGGCACGTGAGGTTTAGAAAGAACCCAAAACAAGACACTTGTCCAAACAGCTTTAATTTCTACAAGTTACGTCACTCAGCCAAAGGCAGAACAGCCTCACTTCCGACAAGCGTTTGGAGCCGCCACCGCCACTACCACCACCATCACGACCACCGTCATTATTACTAACAACAATTGACTTCTTAGGGTGGATGAGCCCGGACCCGCTGGTCCCTCTAACTACTGCCCGAACTGGTTCCCCCCTTCAGACAACTGAAGCAGACCTATGAAGTTAATGTTGAAAACTGGAACTGCGCTAGCACTTTCTTATTATGTTGATTTTAACACTGTATTTATAGTGATTGTGTTTTATGTATTACTGGAAATTATTGTGTTTTATGTACTATTAGAATTTTATTCTGCTCTATAAGCCGCCCTGAACAGGCCTCCGTGCCCTGTTGTTGGCCCTCCAGAGGAACTGGTTGGCCGCTGTGTGAGACAGGAGGCTGGACTGGATGGATCCTCACTGGTCTGACCCAGCAAGGCTCTTCTGGTGTTCTTAGGAAGGCCTCGGCCTCTGTGCCCTGTTTATTTTGCCCTCCAGAGGAACTGGCTGGCCGCTGTGTGAGACAGGATGCTGGACTGGACGGAGCACTGGACTGATCCAGCAGGGCTCTTCTTAGGTTCTTATAGATAGATTCATGGAGGAGAGGTCTGTGAGTGGCTACTAGCCCTGGTGACTGAGAGGACCCCCCCACCTTCAGAGGTACTAATCCTCTGAATCCCAGAGCCAGGAGGCAACATCAGGGGAAGGCCTCAGCCTCTGTGCCCTGTTGCTGGCCCTTCAGAGGAACTGGTTGGCCCTTGTGTGAGACAGGAGGCTGGACTGGATGGACCCTCACTGGTCTGACCCAGCAGGGCTTTTCTGATGTTCTTATAGATAAGATTCATGGAGGAGAGGTCTATCAACAGCTACTAGCCATGGTGGGACCCCCCCACCTTCAGAGGTACTAATCCTCTGAATCCCAGAGCCAGGAGGCAACATCAGGGGAAGGCCTCGGCCTCTCTGCCCCGTTGCTAGCCCTCCAGAGGAACAGGTTGGCCCCTGTGTGAGACAGGAGGCTGGACTAGAGGGACCCTCCCTGGTCTGACCCAGCAGGGCTCTTCTGATGCTCTCCTCAGGGGAAGGCCTTGGCCTCTATTCCCTATTGTTGGCCATCCAGAGGAGCTGGTTGGCCGCTGTGTGAAAAAGGTTGCTGGACTAGATGGACTCTCAGTGGTCTGATCCAGCACGGCTCTTCTCGTGTTCTTAAATGCCTAAAGGACCATCTCTTCCCATTTCATCCAGCCCACCACTTAAGGGTTGCCCCTCAAGCCCTGCTATCCCTACCTTCAGAGGTGAGACGGGTGGTGGTGACCAGAGACGGGGAATTTTCTGGAACACCCTCCCCCCTTGAGACTGCCCTGGTTCCTACTTTACTTTCTTTTAAGTGCCAGGCTAGAACACATCTTTTCCCCACAGGGCTTTTAGAAGAAGAAGAAGAAGAGGAAGAAGACGAAGAGGAGGAGGAGGAGATTGGATTTATACCCGGCCCTTCACTCAGAGTCTCAGAGTGGCTTGCAAACTCCTTTCCCTTCCCCTCCCCACAACAGATACCCTCTGAGGTAGGTGGGGCTGAGAGAGCTCTTTCAAGCACTGTCCTTAAGAGAACAGCTCTGACAGAACTATGGCTTGCCCAAGGTCATCCAGCAGGTGCAAGTGGAGGAGTGAGGAATCAAACCCGGTTTTCCCAGATTAGAATCCGCGCACTTAACCACTACACCAAACTGGCTTTTAATTAGGGGCTTTGCCTTATCAGCTTTTTAAAAACGGTTGGCTTTATGGGTCGTTCTTATGTTGTTTTATGTTCAAGGGCTTGTTGTTTTCATATTTATCTATTGCGTGAGCTGCCTAGAGCGGGACTCGGCAGCATAAAAACGTTTTGAAGCAACCAGAGAGAAGTGTCTCCGGCGTACATCAGAGTCTGGTTTGGTTCTTGGAGAGCAAGAGCGTCAGCAGTCCCGCCAGACAAAGCAAGAGGCCATCCCACAGAGGTGACGTCAAAGTGACCGGGGGGGGGGGGGTTGGGCCACCACAATGCCCCTTCTAAGGGGCGCGCTG
>NW_015176065.1:183731-195452 GCF_001447785.1 Gekko japonicus | reverse complement strand
GAGGCGGAGAGCGGGGGGGGGAGAGGGTACCACACAGGGAAAGAATCACAGAATCGCAGAGTTGGAAGGGACCCTCCAGGGTCATCTAGTCCACTCCCAGATACTGGCCTACTTTACAGGGTTGTATATGAAGCAGGGACGGTACACACTCAGAGGCCTCAGACTTGTCAGGGACAGAACCAAAATGGTATAGGCCAAGAGCAGAAACTCATTAGCATATTAGGCCACACCCCCCGACAAGCGTTTGGAGCCGCCACCGCCACTACCACCACCATCACGACCACCGTCATTATTACTAACAACAATTGACTTCTTAGGGTGGATGAGCCCGGACCCGCTGGCCCCTCTAACTACTGCCCGAACTGGTTCCCCCCTTCAGACAACTGAAGCAGACCTATGGAGTTAATGTTGAAAACTGGCCTATTATGCTAACGAGTTCCTGCTGGGTGTGGCCAACTCGGGAGCCAGCCGGAACTCCGTTCCTGTGCTTTCCTGCCCAAAAATAGCCCTGGTATAGGCAGCATAAGGGTACAAATTCTGGAGTTTCCCCAAATACCCAAAGGTTCAGGGCAAATGTCATGTCTGTCTGTCCCCACCTGCACCAGCTCTGCAGGGCAAACGGCCAAGTGAGCCACTGAACCTCTGTGGGCTTTCGGCCTCTTGGGTGTGGGTCAGAACCAGAACTGCCAGCCCTACTGCTCTGTGGTGTTCTCCGTGGCACGCAAACAACAGCTGGTCTGACCAGGCTCTACGTGCCTGCCACGAAGAACCACGTGAGCTTGAGTGAGGGGTGCTCATACGTTGCTTCTTTTGTAATTGATCCTCCGTGCTCCTCTCGAGCAGACGTCTTCCCATTCAACACCAGCAGTTAAGTTAAACAGGAGAACAGAGTTTACCTTCGAAGAGAGAAAAGGGAGTATCCGGCGTCCGGCACCCGTGCTGTCCGTAACTCAAACACCATTCAGCGAACTAAGAGAGGGGAAATGAAAAAAAGTTACACCGTAAGTTTTAGAACAGGGGTGTCGAACTCATTTGTTATGAGGGCTGGATCTGACATAAATGAGACCTTGTTGGGCCAGGCCACGTGTGTCATCAAATGTAATGCCAGGTAGCGGAGATATAAACCTTTTATAAATGACACAAACACAAAGGGTTTTTTTTTTACTTAAAATAAAAACATGCTTCAAATGTTAGCTCTGTGAGCTGCAAACCTACTTTTGATTTGTTGACATTCGCCACAGAAATCTCCTGCTCAGAGTTCTGAGCCTGGGACCCAGGTCAAAACATGAAATGGCTGAGCGACTGAGTCTGGCGAAGCAAGCGATGATGCAGCAGCAGCAGCAGCAGCAGCAGAACTGGAACCAGGAGATTGCCAGTTCCACTGCGGGGCGGATGGAAGCCCTCCGGGGGCCTAATCCGCCCCCCGAGCCGCATGTTTGACACCTGTTTTAGAAGGTTGGCTTGCAGATATCGGACACCACCTGGTAACAATGTTCCATAGAACACCCTCTGACAGACAGCACTCTGGATCCATTTAGTTCTTATTTATAGCCCAGACCAGAGGTCTCCAACTGTTTTGAGCCTGCAGGCACTATTGGAACTCTGACACAGCCACCACAAAATGGCTCCTGAAGGAGGCAGGGCCAGCCACAAAATGGCTGCCGCAGGAGGCGAGGCCAGCCACAAAACAGCTTCCACGGCCTACCTTCGGTCACATAACGAAGAGCCTTGTGTTGTGGTGGCAGCTGCTGCCAAACCAATGTTTTAACATGGTTAACAATCGCCACTGGGGAAACGGGTTTAGTTGTTTCTTTAAGTAGTTTGCTGATTAGAGGATTACAAGAATGGTTAACGAGTTGAGACTTAATGGAAGTTAGGAGTGTCTGTTTGATTCACCTATTGCTGTACAGTAGGCGGTTTCTGCTTTGTATCGCAGTTTTCTGTATGTTTTTGCTGTTGTGCTATTGTGCTTTGTTAATAAAAGAAAAATAAAAAAAAAATTGGGAAGCATGTCGAGTCATAATATATTACATCCTTCTCGGTAAGCAGTAAACATTATAGTAATAAATCCATTTAAAAAGAAATCTGCAGTGCACAGCCAATCAAATCTCCAATGGCCAATCAGAAACCTTGCTGGGAAAAAGCCCCGCCCACTTTCTAGAAACACTCGGTGGGTACCAGGATAGCGGGCACCATGGCACTTGTGGGTACCACACTGAAGACACCTGTTCTAGACCACAAGATGCATCCACAGGATATTTTGAGTTGGAGGCAGAGCTACTCCTGGGCTGCTGATTATCTATTTGCAGGCCTCTCTCAACAGCTACTTAAGCTGTCTCACAGAACAGCTCTGAAAGAACTTGTGACTGACCCAAGGCCACACCAGCAGGTGCGAGTGGAGGAGTGGGGGAATCAAACCTGGTTCTCCCAGATTAGAGTCCACACTCTTAACCACTACACCAAACTGGCTCTTGAAAGAAAAAGAGGTTATCACATATACAAGAAGACATGAGCCAGTGACTCCCGAAAGCTCCTCCCCTGCCACAAATTTTGTTAGTCTTTAAGGGGCTCCTGCACTCTTTGCTCTTTTCTGCTGCTACAGACAGACTAATACAGTAACCCATCTTGATCAATCACGTGTGCAAGTGGGAGTTTTTCACAATGCTACTGATTATTTATAGACACTCCCTTCTCGAAATAAGTTTCAGAAACGGAAACGCTTGTGAACAGTGTAAGACAGGGGTGTCAAACATGTGGCCCAGATGAGGTCCCTGGAGGGTTTCTATCAGGCCCGCAGTGGAACTGGCTGCCTTCTGCTTCTTCCAGTTCTGCTGCTGCTGCATCATCGTAGGTTTGCAGTTTACAGATACACACCAGAACAGCAGACTCAAGATTGCAACAGCACAGACATTTCGATGCAGTAATTCAGAGCAAGAGGGGTCCGTTATCAGACACGGTTAAATAAACAAAATATTGCAAGCGTGCTACTGTTTTATGCATGCTTTTACTTTAAGTAAAAAACATAAAAACACCCTTTGTTTTTGTGTCCTTTATACCACCTGGCATTACATTTTATGACACACACACGGCACGGCCCAACAAAGTCTCATTTAAGTCAGACATAAAAACACCCTTTGTGTTTGTGTCCTTTATACCACCTGGCATTACATTTTATGACACACACACGGCACGGCCCAACAAAGTCTCATTTAAGTCAGATCCAGCCCTCATAACAAATGAGTTCGACACCCCTGGTCTAAGATCTATCATGTATTCTGAGTCTAAGCCATGCCATTGCAGCTGGGCGGCCAGTATTTAGCCCAGTTGAGGCCCGGTAAGGATTGTGCCCTGGAAACATTTGACCGGGCAGGGAGGTGGAAGGTTATGAAAACGAGAGAGAAGAGGGAGTGCGTTAGGATGGCTGAAGGAAGCTGTTCAGAGTAGGCGTAGGGCAGATCACGCTGGGTAACAAGGTGCCAGGGATGCAGTCGAGAAGCGAGGGAAACGGACCACAGGCTCCAAGCATTCCTCTCTAATCTCCAAGTACCACCATGGCAGAATGCGAACACCAAAGAACAAACTAACGGGGAATCCACTTGCGCAAGGAATTCATTAACAGACGGGCTTCCCACGTATGCATTTTGCAATATGCAACGGGTGGACTTTCCAAAGGTTATCGCAATTTGTGCTCTCTCACATTCGGGGGGAAACCCGGAAAACGGAGACTCAGAGGACCCAAATTGTGTGCGCGTGTGGGTGGGTGTTAACACACATTGTGGATTATTAACAAACACGACGTTTGTGAATCAGAGGCAGTGTGCAAACTTCTCATGAGCTTTTTTTTTAATTGACACGCCGATTAAAATTAACAGCAAATGCAAAACGAGCACCAACTTCTTAGCTTTGTGAGCTGCCATCTAAATGATTCCATTATGTAGAATTATCAACATTCACTTGGTGCATAATGCTCAGCTTCATGCCTTGAGGGCATCCAATGGAGCGGATGGGCAGTAGGATCAGGATGGGGAAAAAAAAAGGAAATACCACTTTACAGTGTGAATGATTAAAATGGGGAATTTGCTGCCAGCGGATATAGTGATGGCCACAGGAATAAACACCTTTCAAAGGGGATTCGAAAAGATCATGGAGGATAAGTGTATCAATGGCTACTAGCCGTGGTGGCTGTGGGGAACCTCCACATTCAGAGGCAGTAAACCTCTGAATCCCAGAGCCAAGGAGGCAACCTCAGGGGAAGGCCTCAGCCTCTACGCCCTGTCGTTGGCCCTCCAGAGGAACTGGTTAGCCAGTGTGTGAGATGGGATGCTGGACGAGATGGACTGCCAGTCTGATCCTGCAGGGCTCTTCTGTTCTTAGGAAGACCTCAGCCTCTGTGCCCTGTCGTTGGCCCTCCAGAGGAAGTGGTTGGCCACTGTGTGAGACAGGATGCTGTACTGGATGGACCCCTGGTCTGATCCAGCAGGGCTCTTCTTGGGTTCTTAGGAAGACCTCAGCCTCTCTGCCCTGTTGTTAGCCCTCCAGAGGAACTGGTTGGCCACTGTGTGAGACGGGATGCTGGACTAGAGGGACCCTCACTGGTCTGACCCAGCAGGGCTCTTCTGGTGTTCTTATCAGGGGAAAGCCTCCATGCCCTGTGTTGGCCCTCCAGAGGAACTGGTTGGCCACTATGTGAGACGGGATGCTGGACTAGATGGACCACTGGTCTGATCCAGCAGGGCTCTTCTGATGTTCTTAGGAAGGCCTCGGCCTCTGTGCCCTGTTGTTGGCCCTCCAGCGGAACTGGTTGGCCCCTTTGTGAGACAGGATGCTGGACTGGATGGACCACTGGTCTGATCCAGCCCGTCTCTTTGTATGTTCTTATCGGGATACTAAGATGTCCTCTGCTTTAAACTGAGTTCTTTTTAGTGATGGGAAGTGTCTCTACCTCCCCCAGCCCCCCCGCCACAGACACACAAAGAAAGTTCTCACAAACTTGAGTGCACGTCTCCAAACAGCCGTTCACCTTGCAAGCTCTGTAGAGGTATTTCATGTCTTGAGTGAGGTTGTAGAGAGTCAGGAAGGCATATGCGTTGCCAGCTGTCCCGTGACACAGCCCGTAACCTTTCTTCAGCAACCCCCACTGCCAGATCACCTCGGCGCACTGCAGGGCATCGCTGAGGTACTTCTGCTCCCCAAACACCTGTGGAGACAAGCAACTTTTTCTCCCGGCTGTGCGGCTGGTGCCACGTGCACCGTGCGACGCCGGGACGTGGACATCTCGCGCATACTTGGCTAATTAGCCCTTCTGTCATGGAGCACCCTCCCTTCCCTTGGACAAGAACACAATGACTTTGCCTTTTACCTTCAGAGATTTTTTTTTGGAGTGATAAATGGAACGAGACGTCGTCATTATTTAAGTCACCACTGACTGTTGCCATTAGTCAGCCACCGAAGAGCGGGACATGCGGCCACCTCTCCGAGCAATGAGGACGCCCCGCGTTCAGGAGGCATGACGGGGACATCTCTGGGAATCATTTGTAAAAGTCCCATTTCCATTTTAGTTGCGGGTGGAAAAGTTATTGCATCTAAATATGATAAACCGGCTTGTGGGGGGGGGGAGGGAGGGGGGACAAACACCAGACAGCCACCTCGGCCGTTGCTGCCCACCTTGTAGGCCTGAAGGAGCATGTATATGACGCCGGGCGCACCGTGGCACCAATGCACGAGCAAGTCTCTGGAGTCCTCGATGCACGGAGGGAAATTGCCGGAGGGGAACTTCAGCTGGCAGATGTAATCCACGCTTGGCTTGACCGCGTTGTGCAACTTGGTTTGGCTCACGCCGAGCCCGGGCTGAGAGGGACAGGCAAGCACAGGGTTAAAAGCGGGACGGACCTCCTGGCTTCCTCTGGCTTTTAAAGGTAACAATGGCTGCGGTCACACGGAACAGGCCAAAAATACTAGGTGCCATCAGGAGGTCCAGCAGTGGAGCCAAGACACCAGAAGCCCTCCCTGTCGCCCCCCCAAGGACCAAGAATACAGAGCATCCCTTGCCCCAGACCGAGAGTTCCTCTCTATCCCTTGTGGCTAAGAGCCACTGATGGACCTCTGCTCCATATGTATTAGAGCAGAAGAGAAGCCAATGTTGGACCAGGCCAGTGGCCCATCCAGTCCAGCACTCTGTGTCACGCAGTGGCCAAAAATGCCAGGTGCCATCAGGAGTTCCAACAGTGAGGCCAGGACACTAGAAGCCCTCCCACTGTTGCCCCCCTCCCAGGCACCAAGAAGACAGAGCATCCCTTGCCCCAGAGTCCCTATCTATCCCTTGTGGCTAATAGGGGCCACTGATGGACCTCTGCTGAGGTCTATGTGGCTCTTATGGTGAGCAAGTTTGGCCACCCCTGGTTTAAGACATGCCTCCCCCTTTCATGAACCACAGTCCTGCCCCGAAGGGCTGGACACAACAGGGAGCCACGGACTCCCAGGAAACATCTGCCAGCTCCAATGGATGTACCCATTTAAAAATGCGTTGTGTGATGAGGCCCTGACACAGACTCCCCCCGTGAGACTTATGGCCAAGTGGGGCTTTGAGCTCATCTCCCTGGTCTTCCAACACTGTGACCCCTTAACGCCACATGGGGATGGAAAGTGCCATCAAGTCGCAGCTGACATACAGAGATGTCACAGGGTTTTCTTTTTTCTTTAAATAGTTTTTATTGGTATTCCAAAAATATACAATTTAAGAAGAAGAGAAGAGATTGGATCTATACCCCACCCTTCACCACTCAAAGGTGTCTCAGAGCGGCCCACAAACTCCTTTCCCTCCCCCTCCCCACAACAGACACCCTGTGAGGTGGGGCTGAGAGAGCTCTGACAGAAACGGCTCTTTTTCAAGAACAGCTCTGACAGAACTACGGCTTGCCCAAGGTCATCCAGCAGCTCCGAGTGGAGGAGTGGGGAATCAAACCCGGTTTTCCCACATTAGAGTCCACGCACTTAACCACGACACCGGACTGGCTCTCAAGAATGAAGCGATAACAGTGTAGCTTATATAGAGGTTAAACCAACCTAAAACCATTGCTATTTCCGCGTTACAGTGTTCAACACTATATATTGTTGCTAGCCTCCGTGTGGACTCCGAGCTTGTGTTTGGTATCTCCTATGTATTTGACTGGTTTATGGACACTGGGGTGGCTGTGTGTTGTGCCACAGGGTCTTCATGGCCAGAGACGAACGGAGGTGGGTTTGCCATCACCAGCCTTCTCTGCAGCGACCCCGGACCTCCACGGTGGTCTCCCATCCAAGCCCTAACCGAGGCCGACCCTGCTTAGCTTCTGAGGTCTGACGAGACCGGGCTAGCCTGAGCTATCCGGGTCAAGGCGAGAGACAAACAGAGGTGGTTTTGCCGCTGCCAGTCAGAGTGGACTAGACTGACCTTCGGGCACCAGTGGTCTGACACAGGGGAAGGCAGATGCACGTGTTCAAGAATTCACATTAATATGAAGTAAGCTTCACTTAAATACATAGGACCTACTTACAAGTAAAATGTTTCCGATTAAAGCGTTGAGAAGGTTTCTTCAGTACTCCTAGAAGTTCAGTAGTAGAGATGTGTCTTTACGGGAGGGGCCGTGGCTCAGTGGCAAAGCACACCAAGGCGCACGGAACGCTGTTACCTTCCCACCGAAGTGGTACCTATTTATCTACTTGCAATTTCTTGCTTTCGGACTGCTAGGTTGGCAGGAGCTGGAACTAGAGACGGGAGCTCACCCTGTCTTGTGGCACCCGGGTCTCAAACTGCTGAACTACTGACCTTCCACAGCCTGCAGTTCAGCGTCTTAACCACTTGAGCCACCACAGCTCAAGTAAGCTTCACTTAAATACACAGGACCTACTTACAAGTAAAATGTTTCCAATTAAAGCAAGGTTTCTTCAATACTCCTAGAAGTTCAGTAGTAGAGGTGTCTTTAGGCTAGGGGCCGTGGCTCAGTGGCAAAGCATCTGCTTGGCATGCAGAAGGTCCCGCGTTCGATCCCCGGCATCTCCAGTTAGAAGGGTCAGTTAAGAGGGGATGTGAAAAGACCTCTGCCTGAGACCCTGGAGAGTTGTTGCCGGTCTGAGTAGAGAATACGGACCTTGATGGACCAAGGCTCTGACTCAGTATAAAGCAGCTTCAGGTGTCTGTGTGTAACTGTCAACCCACAGAGGAACACTCATAGCATTTTTGTTCTATTTGAAAGACACTACAGATTATTTTAAAACATGCTAGGAAGTAAGTAGCATGTGTTCATCATTTGAAGTTAAAGAATACTCGTGATTCAGACTACACTTTTATGCTCTTATCCTACATCTATCTTCAGTAAGAAACCAAAATCCCTCATATTCCTCTAACTTCCTTCAGAAGAACACATTATACCACTCAAAAGAATGTGCAATTTTTATTTCATAAATGGACCCCGTATAAGAAATAATCATCTTTATTTACAGCATCCACTCAACAGACATTCTTATTGAATCTACGCAGTATCATGAGACCCAGAGGTTGTCAGTGACTAAGACTCTTTTCACTATATTACACTTTTTTTAAGAGTCTGTGGTTATGTAATAACTGTAAACTTTTAATCACTTTACGGGGGGGGGGGATAAAAGGGAGAGAGCACAGCCTGTTCCAATAGGGCTCTTCTGGAAGAACAGCAAAATGTGCTTTATTCTTTTTAAAAGGCTATGTATAAAGGATCACATCAAGTACCTGGGAAAACCGACACTATAAATTAGGTAACTGTGACTCAGCCGGAGGAAGGTTTAAGCGAATATTATTAAGACGTCTCATCACAGATGGGACTCTAGAGCGTCTACTAGCAGCCCCTCCCCAAAAAAAGCTAAGTACAAAGAAAGCACAAAGCTAGTATGCTAGAAGTCAGGCATAACACACACACAAACACCCTCCGATTAGGAAACAGGATCTCTACTTCCGTCAAGAGCAGCGTTAACCATTACTGGAACTCTGTGTGACAGCTAGATTCGAAACCAGGAGGACGTTAGAGACCGACAAGATTTTCGAGAGGTTTAAAGCGTTTGAGAGTCAAAGTTCCCTTTGCCATACCTGACAAAGGGAACTTTGACTCTGATAAGCACCTCTGGGTGGGGAAATACTTGGGACATTTTGTGGGTGGAGCGTATGGAGAGAGAAGCTCCGGGAGGAGACAGACCTCAGGCCACAGACCATAAAGCCCTCTGAAGCTGCCATTTCTCCAGGAGAAACCAATTTCGGTGGTCTGGAGATATAATTGCAATTTCTGTGGTCTGGAGATATAATTGTAATACTGGGAGATCTTCAGGCCCAACATGGAGGTAGCAAAACCTACTGTCAACTTCAACTATAAAGCACACTGGACAGCCTTGGACAAGTTGCCCTCCCCTGCACTAGGGCTACTGGGTTAAAATGTCACCCAGAACTTTTCAGAATAAAATTCACAGATTTGTGGGGAGGGGAAGGAGTTTGTAAGCTGCTCTGAGACACCTTTGGGTAGTGAAGGGCGGGGTATAAATCCAATCTCCTCTTCTTCTTTTTAAAACCATCCAGCCACAGACTGCACCATATCTCTTACAGCAACCCTACAAGACAACAACCACCCACCTTCCCCTTCTACAGAAAGTAACTGGAAGAAAACCTGTTTACCTTCTAAGACCATGGCAAGGAGGACATCTGATCCTGGGTGGGTAACAACTTACACATGAAGATGCGCTCTGTACCAGCTCTCAGGCCATTGGCCTATCAAGGGCAGTATTGTCTACTCTGACACTGGCCTATCAAGGGCAGTACTGTCTACTCTGACTGGCAGCTGCTTTACAAGGTCCCCGGCAGTGACTTCACCTGTCGTCTACCGTGTGATCTTGGAGATGCCAGGGATTGAACCTGGGACTTTCCGTAAGCGAAGCAAACGCTCAGTCACTGAGCCCCACCCCGTGGTATAATCGTTAGTCAGCAACACTTAGCAACTGCATAAAACTTCAGAGAATCCGAAGCACATCACCCCAATTACCTTGTTAAGCACTGCAACAGGTGAGAAAAATATCTGCCCAACAGGAAGCTTCCATTTTGGAGCCCAAGGCAAAGCCTCTGGGTCCCATTGCTGGACCTCTCGATGGCCCCTGGTATTTTTGGCCACTGTGTGACACAGAGTGTTGGACTGGATGGGCCACTGGCCTGATCCAACACTGGTGTCTCTTATGTTCTTAATGGGGCCCAGCACAGGGAGGGGAAGGCTACTGGAGAGAGTGGCTTGTCTCAAGGCCACCTAAGAACATATAAGAGAAGCCAATGTCTGAAGAAGTGTGCTTTGCACACAAAAACGTACACTTTAAATAAAACTTGCTTGGTCTTCAAGGTGCCACTGGACTCAAAACCTTGTTCTGCTACGATGGGAGACCACCAAGGAAGTCCACCCAGGGTGGACAGGCAAAGGCAAACCCACGAAGGCCAGGCCACCTCCGGACACCTTTTGCCTTGAAAGCCCTACAACACTAACACATGTCAGCTGTGACCAGTGTTCCCTCTAAGACGAGTCAGTGCGAGCTAGCTCACAGCTTTTTAGCCTCTGGCTCACACATTTTTGTCTTAGCTCAGGAAGGAAGGCTCCAGAGCGGACTAATTTATGCCGCAGCCGAATCACTTGCTCACAACTTTTAAGGCCAGTAGCTCACAAAATAGAACTTTTGCTCACAAGACCCCACAGCTTAGAGGGAGCGCTGCCTGTGACTTGTCAAAACCTTCCACCCCTCAGTGCTCCCTCTAAGCTGAGTTATAGTGTGAGCTAGCTTAGTTTTTTAGCCTCTGGCTCACACATTTTTGCCTTAGCTCAGGAAGGATGGCTCCAGAGCGAACTAATTTATGCAGCAACCAAAGCACCTGCTCACAACTTTAATGCCAGTCACTCACAAACAAGAACTTTTGCTCACAAGACTCTGCAGCTTAGAGGGACCTCTGGCTGTGACTTGTCAAAACCTTCCACCCCCTCCCCACCCAATGAAAGCCCTGGCACGCTCGCCTGCTACCACCACAACAAGCCCTTGGAAGGTCGACCAGTACTTCCCACCAATGTTCCCTCTAAGCTGTGGAGTCTTGTGAGCAAAAATTCTACTTCGTGAGCTACCAGGCATTAAAGTTGTAAGCGAGCCATTTGGCTCCTGCTTAAATGGGTTTGCTCTGGAGCCCTCCTTCCTGAGCGGGGGGAAAATGCGTGAGTAAAGGTAAAGGTTCCCTTGCTCGAAAGCCAGTCGAGTCCAACTCTAGGGTTGCGATGCTCATCTCCGTTTCAAAGCCGAAGAGCCAGCGCTGTCCGAAGACGTCTCCGTGGTCATGTGGCCGGCATGACTATACGCCAAGGCGCACGGAACGCTGTTACCTTCCCACCGAAGCGGTACCTATTTATCTACTTGCAGTTTCTTGCTTTCCGACTGCTAGGTTGGCAGGAGCTGGAACTAGAGACGGGAGCTCACTCCGTCATGCGGCACACTCGGGTCTCGAACTGCTGAACTACCGACCTTCCACAGCCTGCAGTTTATTTTATTTATTTATTTAGGTATTTTTACCCCGCCCTCCCCGCAAGCGGGCTCAGGGCGGATTACAAGGGGCGGAAGCCCATACATAAAATCCAATAAAACAATAAAATCATAAGCAACAACACTACTAACAACAATAAAGTGCTTTCAGTATCAAGATGGTCTAGA
>NW_015176065.1:177507-183437 GCF_001447785.1 Gekko japonicus | reverse complement strand
CCCCTCCTCCACCACCCCGGACAGAAAGCCCACCCCCAAGATCAGGCAGCGAAACTCCCAATAACAAGCCGGGATTCGAACCCAGGTCAACGACAGCCACAGAGGCTGCGCCATAAATACGTGCGCACTTAAGGGAGACGCAGCTGCGAGGAAGGATTTTAAAAAAAAACCAAACCCAAGCCTTTGCCACGGGGGGGGGGACACACAGAGAGAACAGCCTTTCCCCCTGCTGTTCAGGCGCATGCGCACGGCGACCCCTCCCCGCTGCTCCTCCGGCCTCTCCGCACTAGGCGCCCCGACCGGCCGCGGCCCGCCTCCCCGCCCCAGACTCGCCTCGGCAACGGGGCGACGCCATCTTGTCTGCCTGCCTCACACGCCCCCTCCCCCCTCGGCCGACGCGCTGCGTCACGGCGTCGGTCACGCGACGCGGAAGGAGGCGGGGCACGGTCGCGGGCAAAGGGCCACGGGATCGCGGTCGCGGAGTCGAGGGAGACTTCGGGTTCTCCGTCGCGGCGAGGGAAGGGCGTTTCCATGTGCGGGCGAGAGGGGCGGGAGGAAGAATGGTTAATGTCAATAACGCGGCTAGGGTGGCCGGCTTTGGGTTGGGAAACACCTGGAGATATGGGGGGTGGAGCCTGGGAAGGGACTTCAGTGGGACACGAGGCCACAGAGTGCTCTACGGTTGCCACGCAGTGTTCCCTCTAAGCTGAGTTAGTGTGAGGTAGTTCACAGCCTCCGGCTCACACATTTTTGCCTCTGCTCAGGAAGGAGGGCTCCAGAGTAGAGTAATTCAGAACAGAACAGAAAACCTTTATTGGCATAACATAGATGAACCAGAACAAAGGAAAAATTTAAGGGGTAGTACAACGTCAACCAATATTCCCAATATCTCAAAATACAAAGCAATCCTAACATGGTTTACAAGATTTACAAAGTACTACTCTTGACTTCCATACATAAGTCAAAAATTCAGCAACAGATAGTGTAGGAGCCAAGTCGCTCGCTCACAGCTTTAATGCTAGCAGCTCACAAAGTAGAATTTTTGCTCACAGGACTCCACAGCTTAGAGGGAGCATTGGTTGCCCCTGGCCACCAGCAGGGAATTGGGGGGGGGGTAGGGTTGCCAGATCCAGTTTGGGAAACTCCTGGAGTTTGGGGGATGGAGCCTGGGGAGGACAGGGACCTCAGTGGGGTACGATGCTGTGGTGTATTCAATCTGACCAAAGTATGTATGTGAACTCTGTCATTGAAACACCATGTGAAGCTTTCATCCTGGGCGAGGATCCTAATCCCGCACTTGTAATTGGTAGCCCAGGAAGAACCGACCAATCACCAACAGCCAGTTCCAAGAGCGGGAACTATTGTGCCTTATACTAGGCTCTGCTCTGACCCAGAAAGCCCAGGTTAGCCCGATCTCGTCCAGTACTGGAAGCTAAGCAGGGCTGGCCCAGGCTAGTATTTGGGGCGTGACACGAAGGCAGGCAACAGCAAACCACCTCTCGGTGTCTCTTGCCTTGAAAACCCTATGCAGTCTCCATAAATCAGCCGTGGCTTGACAGCACTTTCCACCACCCAACTGCCATCAGATGTCGGAACTAAGGAGAGCTGGCCCTGGGAGACCTCCAAGGAATACCAGGATTATGAGGCCATGGCCAACCACCTCTGAACGTCTCTTGCCTTGAAAACCCCACAGGGCCGCCATACGTCCGCTGTGACTCGAAGGCAAAAAACACCACAAACTAGTTCTCCCCAACCAAGAGCACACACAAAAACTAAGAGCACACACAAAAATCAGCACTCAACACTAACAAGACATTTCTAACTTTAACGTTTGGGTCCAGTGGCACCTTTACAACCAACAAAGTCTGATTCAAGGTATAAGCCTCCGTGCGCAAGCACACTTCGTGGCGGCTACAAGCATGGACAGCTTCAAAAGGGAATTAGATAGGCATATGGAGCAGAGGTCCATCAGTGGCTATTAGCCACAAGGTATAGATAGGGAATTTGGGGGAAGTGATGCTCTGTCATCTTGGTGCTTGGGGGGGGGTCAACAGTGGGAGGGCTTCTAATGTCCTGGCCCCACTGGTGGACCTCCTGATGGCACCTGGTATTTCTGGCCACTGTGTGATACAGAGTGTTGGACTGGATGGGCCTTTGGCCTGATCCAACATTGGCGTCTCTTATGTTCTTATCTGTTTGGAGTTGAGTTACTAAAGCAGATCTTTTGCTGAAATCACTCTCTGACTCTTTGTTAAGTAACCGACTTAACAGATAGTTAATAGAGCCCACCCTCCAAAGCATCCATTTTCTTCATTGGCACTGATTTCTATTGTCTGGAGATAAGCTGTAATTCCAGGGGATCCCCAGGTCCCACCTGGAGGCTGGCATCCCTAGAGCCCACCTTCTAGAGCAGCCATTTACCTCCGGGTGCATTGATCTCTATAGCCTGGAGATCAGTTGTGACCCCAGGAGATCTCCAGCCAACACCTGGAGGTTGGCAACCCCATAACACATATGCCTCATTCCAAATAAAGTGAGGAGGGTCAGAGAATTGCAGAGGTGCAGCAGTGGGAGTCTTTGGCGGCCAGCATAATTAAAAAGGGGCTGTCGGGGGCCGTTAAAACAGAATGGACTTCCCCAGGCGACCAAACAGGAAAACATGAATCCTCAAATAAGAGGCCAAACTTTGTATGGAAGAAAATCTGCAGTGTGACAGTTTTCCTCAGGTCTTGCAAACTGAGGGCCGAGTCAATCCTTTTCGTGTTGCGTCTTCCCCTTTTCCACTTTCAGAATCCCTGTTGAATTGCTGGGAATTCAAACATTGGAATACGCTTGACAGATGAAGAAGAAGAAGAAGAAGAGAGATTGGATTTATACCCTGCCCTTCACTTGGAGTCTCAGAGCAGCTTTATATAATAAAAGGCACAAGGACTTCCTTTTGGAAGTATTCAAGGACCCCTCTGGCGCTCTGGATAGATAAGAGGTGCGATTTCTGACACTTGCGGAGGGGTCGCCCAGACACAGAGGTGCCTTCCTTGCAAACAAATATAAAGGTAGAAAGGGACTCCTTTCTACCATAGCATATTGTAAAATAATAAAGTGAGGAGGGTCAGAGAATTGCAAAGGTGCAGCAGTGGGAGTCTTTGGTGGCCAGCATAAGTAAAAAGGGGCTGTCGGGGCCCTTAAAACAGAATGGACTTTCCCCAGCGACCAAACAGGAAAACATGAATCCTCAAATAAGAGGCCAAACTTTGTATGGAAGAAAATCTGCAGTGTGACAGTTTTCCTCTGGTCTTGCAAACTGAGGGCCGAGTCAATCCTTTTCGTGTTGAGTCTTCCTCTTTTCCACTTTCAGAATCCCTGTTGAATTGCTGGGAATTCAAACATTGGAATACGCTTGACAGATGAAGAAGAGAGATTGGATTTATACCCTGCCCTTCACTCGGAGTCTCAGAGTGGCTTTATATAATAAAAGGCACAAGGACTTCCTTTTGGAAGTATTCAAGGACCCCACTGGCCTCTGGATAGATAAGAGGTGCGGTTTCTGACACTTGTGGAGGGGTCGCCCAGACACAGAGATGCCTTCCTTGCAAACAAATATAAATTCTGTACCCAGGGACGCCAGGCACTCCTTTCTACCATAGCATATTGTAAAAGCATAAATTTTCCACTTGTGCAGGGCTTCTCTGAATGATAAAACAAAAGTATTCTGACTGCAAAGTACTGGGAAAAAGAAGAGACTCCTACAAAGGAAAAACTAATTTTTAGACTTTTGGACGCAGCAGAAATTGATACGTTAACTTCACAATTGCAAGGAAAATTAGAAAGTGACTTTGAAAGAAAATGGGCGAGATTTTACAAATGGCTACAAGGCTATTTAGGAGAACATAAAGAAGGTTTCCCTTGCTCGAAAGCCAGTCGAGTCCAACTCTAGGGTTTCGGTGCTCATCTCCGTTTCAAAGCCGAAGAGCCAGCGCTGTCCGAAGACGTTTCTGTGATCATGTGGCCAGCATAACTAAACACCAAGGTACATGGAACGCTGTTACCTTCCCACTGAAGTGGTACCTATTTATCTACTTGCAATTTCTTGCTTTCGAACTGTTAGGTTGGCAGGAGCTGGAACTAGAGACGGGAGCTCACTCCGTAATAATAATAATAATAATTTTTCAATTTATTGATCGCTCAATCCTTGCAGAGCTGCCGGCTCTGAGCGATTTACAGTTACTCATGTGTTGACATGGGACTAACAATGATGGGGGTAAGGGAGGACAACATATATCATTTTTAATCACACACACTTCGCAGTCGACAGGGAGTTTGGTCAGCTGTAAGCATCAGACGTATTCCGGCAGCATTCTTTAGTCGGCGTCACTTGATGTCATCAGCATTTTTTCTCAGTTGCAGCACACCACTGCCACCGTCTGGCTGGAATGGCCCATTGCACGCTTTTCTTTGATGCTGCGTAGATCTCTCTCGGCTTTTGATCTTACGCACGGACCTTCCGTTTGTCGGCTAACACTTCCCACTGGGGGGTTAAGTTTGCCCACCCTCTCTAAGGAGTGGTACCCATTTTATCTACTCGCCGAAGCTTTCGAACCGCTGGGTGGACGGCGAGCTGGGGATACGGCTGGTAGCTCACACCAGTGCGGGGCTCGAACTGACAGCAGTCCTGTTCAGCTCAGATGTTTAACCAGAGGATAAATCCCCTGTGCCACCGCTTCCCCTTATATATAAGTATAAGTATAAGGTACAGACGGCTTAAAAAAAATTGATTCCTTAGATATATGTGAACCAAAATGTAACAATATAGACTCCGGCTTCTGTATTTTCTACTCTGACCTTTTTCTTATCTTTTTCTTTCCTAATCTTTAACTATGAAACTAATAAAATTTCTCTATAATAATTTTTTAAAAAAGTATTCTGGTTTCTAATCTATGTCCTTCATTTACTGTATACAAAGCTCGCTTGTGCTTTGGGAAAGAACAACGGAAAAGATACCTTCTCAGTCACATAGGATGTTGACACCACAAAGGAATATGCTAAAGAAAACATTCTTCTCGCCAGAAAGCACAACATCAGGCTCAGCACCTTTTGTTTCTTACATTCTGAATATAATAAAATCAATTCCCACCAGTGTGGGAGCATTTCAGGTATTCTTAAGATTATTTTTTCTTTTGACACCTCCCACAAATGGCAGCTTGTGCCCTTTGAGGCATTAGAGACAAGATTACCAGCCCCCCCCCTCCAATTTAAGAAGAAGGAGATTCGATTTATAACCCCTTCACTCAGAGTGGCTCCTTTCCCTTCCCCTCCCCACAACAAACACCCTGTGAGGTATCCTCCCACAAATGGCAGCTTGTGCCCTTTGAGGCATTAGAGACAAGATTACCAGCCCCCCCCCTCCAATTTAAGAAGAAGGAGATTCGATTTATAACCCCTTCACTCAGAGTGGCTCCTTTCCCTTCCCCTCCCCACAACAAACACCCTGTGAGGTATGTGGGGCTGAGATAGCTTGTAATGATTCCTTGTTTTTGTGTGTGTGTTTGTCTCTTTAAAAGTTTGGTTGCATGGCTGTGGTAGATAGACTAGAGTGGTTGAGAGAGGCAAGTGTGGTATGATTGGTGGTTGACAGAGAGGGGGAGGGGTTTTGGAAGTGAATCTGGGTGGATGAGTATGTGAGTCAGTCAGTAGTTTCAGTTACAAGTTGACAGTTGATGTAGACAGGCAGTTCTGTGTTGAAGCAGAGAAGCTGACAGCTGTGGTTGTTCAGGGAGAAGAGAAAGAGAGCTGAAAACTGAGTGTATAGGAAAAAGTAAAGTAAAGTTTAAGTGAAAAAAAAGAAAGGAAAGTCTGAGTGTCAAAACAAACTGGAATGAAACAGTGAACATATATGGCATTAAGATAAACAAGTGTTACAAAGTTACATGAAA
>NW_015176065.1:167006-176152 GCF_001447785.1 Gekko japonicus | reverse complement strand
GGGTTGTTGTTGTTTTTAACCAAAGGGTGCGCATGCGCCGTTGGGTGCTTGTGCACATCCCATGGAGACTTGGGGGAAAAAACCCTTTTTGCGACGGGACATGGGCGGGCACCGGATGCCACGAGCTACCACCGGAAACGTGATCAGACGCCCGCCCTTGCCCCGCGGTTTCTGGAAACTAGTACCTCGGAGGTACTAGTTTTTTACAGCGCATCTTCTGCAGGAAGCCTCGGGTTCGCCATGGGAGCTCTACGCTTCCCAGAGGTTGCGGTTTGATCGCGCCCGGAAAATCCGCCTATCTTCCGTCTCTGTAGCGTGGCTAATGCTCCGTGTGACCGCAGCCATTATAGAATATTGATGATGAATTCCCAAAATTTCCCAATCAATACCTCCCTAACAGGGATCTGAATGCACATGAACACATGAAGCTGACCAGCGGTCCCTCAAGGTCAGTACTCTCTCCTCAGACTGGCAGTGGCTCTCCCGGGTCTAAGGTCTTGCCCATCGCTTACTTCCTGGTCGTTTTTAACTGGACATGCCAGGGATGGAACCTGGGACCTCCAGCATGCCAAGCATAGGGCTCTTTAGCTTGGAGAAACGACGACTGAGGGGTGACATGATCGAGGTTTATAAGATTATGCATGGGAAAGAGCAGGTAAAGAAAGAGGTACTTTTCTCCCTTTCTCACAATACAAGAACTCGTGGGCACTCCATGAAACTGCAGAGCGGTCGGGTTAGAACGGATAAAAGGAAGTACTTCTTCACCCAAAGAGTGATTAACACATGGAATTCACTGCCACAGGAAGTGGTGGCGGCTACAAGCATGGACAGCTTCAAAAGGGAATTAGATAAGCATATGGAGCAGAGGTCCATCAGTGGCTATTAGCCACAAGGTATAGCTAGGGGCTCTGGGGCAAGTGATGCTCTGTCTTCTTGGTCCTTGGGGTCTTGACTTTAGAAGAACAATGGGGACTAGGCTCCTGGTCTCTCCACTGGGGAACCGATGGGACCGTGGCGGGAGATTTAAACCCACCAATGGGACCTAGGGGTGTGTCCCCAGGTGTGTATATAGTTGGCCAGCCGGCCGTTAGTCTTTGTCTTTGTTGTGTACCAGTAAACCATGCTGATCACTACATCAGTCTCCGTGGTTTCTTCATGCGTCTAACCCACTACACTTCAGTGGCGACGAAGGTGGGATCCCGCTGAGCAATCCAGCTGGGCTGGCGGGAATCGGCGAGGGAAGACAACGCACCGCTACCTACGTTCCTCCGAACGATGAGCAACGAGCAAGCCGCTTCCCAGCCACAGCTGAAACCGATCAGCACAATGGCTCTTGCTCCGGGATCAGGGCTGGTATCGCCCTTCGATACAGCACGTCCACAGCAATGGGGAGCCTGGATCACCGGCCTGAAGCAAGTCCTGATTTTCTACCAAGTGATGGATAAGGCCAGGATGAAGGGCCTGGAGAACCTTTTGTCTGAGGGCGCTGGGGACCACGACCCTGTCTCCCCACAGCAGGCAGCCTTTGTGGGCCGACAACTCCTCCCGGCGGTCCGTAAACGCCGTGAACTCGGGGCCTTCTGTCTTCGCAGGCCACTCCCTCACCACCCAGCCCAGCACCCGGGATAGGACGGGGTCCCGGGCCAAGCGGCGGGCAATGTCCGCAGCCTGCAACAATGCATCCGCAGGCCCTCCAGCTGGAGGACCCGGTGCGCGGGGGTCGGATCCTCAACCACGTCTGGCAGGGGAAGTCGGCTAAGGGCGTCGGCGTGGCCCATTGCTTTCCCCGGGCGGTGTTGGAGCTGGTAGTTGGCTGCCGAGGAGGCCCCAATAACCGACGTTTCGGAACCAGAGGGGCTTGCGCCAACAGCACACCCCAGTACAGGGAACGGGGCCCCGGAGGTCCCAGTACCGCCCCCCCCCGATGGTCCACTAGAGAATGGCAGTCCCCATCGTACTTAAAGGACTATGTGACTTAGGGTGGGTCCGAACTATGGGGGGAGGGATGGTGTGTCCGCCGACCGCCACCAGGGGCCAGCGAACACTCACCAGAGAGCTTGACTCTGGAGGAACAATGGGGACTAGGCTCCTGGTCTCTCCACTGGGGAACCAATGGGACCGTGGCGGGAGATTTAAACCCACCAACGGGACCTAGGGGTGTGTCCCCAGGTGTGTATATAGTTGGCCAGCCGGCCGTTAGTCTTTGTCTTTGTTGTGTACCAGTAAACCATGCTGATCACTACATCAGTCTCAGTGGTTTCTTCATGCGTCTAACCCACTACACTTCATTCAGATACATTGAAACAGTCACCAAAAATTACATATGGGTAGCAGATGAGGAGGATGTTGCTAGGAAGGGCCGATTAGAGTGAAAATAGGATTAAGGCAATTGGTAAGAGCTGTGAATTTTAAGAAGGCATCCTCAAGGAAGAGAAGAGGAGATTGGATTTATACCCCGCCCTTCACTACCCAAAGGAGTCTCCGAGCGGCTTACAAACTCCTTTCCCTTCCCCTCCCCACAACAGACACCCTGTGAGCACTGTTCCCTCTAAGCTGAGTTAGTGTGAGCAAGCTCACAGTTTTTTAGCCTCCAGCTCACACATTTTTGTCTTGGCTCAGGAAGGATGGCTCCAGAGCCCACTAATCTATGCAGCAGCCAAATTGTTCGCTCACAATTTTAATGCCAATAGCTCACAAAATAGAATTTTTGCTCACAAGACTCCATAGCTTAGAGCAAACATTGCCTGTGAGGTAGGTGGGCTGAGAGAGCTCTGACAGAAAGTGCTCTTTTCCAAAACAGCTCTGACAGAACTGTGGCTTGCCCAAGGTCATCCAGCAGCAGCAAGTGGAGGCGTGGGGAATCATACCTGGTTCACCCAGATTAGAGTCCACGCACCTAACCACTACACCAAACTGGCTCTCACACCAAACAGGGTTGACGATTTGCCATTGACCAGGAAAAGGATATAGCCCTTGATTGTAACAGATATTTGGAGCACCTGTGATTGGGACTGTATTTATGTCATGTTAAGTTTGTATTGCAGTTTATTTCCTTCATTTTTACCCCATCTTTCTTCCCAATGGGGACCCAGACTGGCCTATAACATTTTCCCCTTCTGCATTTTATCCTCACAACAACCCTGTGAGGTAGGTTAGACGAAGAGTGTGGGACCGGTCCAAGGACACTCAGTAAGTTTCCATAGCTGAGTGGGGATTCGAACCTAGGTCTCCCAGACCCTAGTCTGACATTGTTACACCAAGCTGGTATTTTGTGTTAGTCTCCTTGGGAACGGACAACTGAGAGGTGTGTGTGTGGTTTAAATGAACTAAAAATATGCCATCCCAACAGAAAACAAGGTGTTTATTTACTTAAAACAGTTGTATCAGACCCGTCCATCCAAAAGAACTTGCAAGGCACCACCCATAACTACCTTTTGGTACAGTCCACAAATAGAGAAAATCAATAAAATGACAAATATGAGCCAGGATACTAAACGCAGGTATCAGAATGGACCACAGTTCGGCCTCCGAACACCCTCCTAAGGATTGTGCTAAAAAACCTGACTGGGGCAAAGTAAAATCCTATTGGTGGGGAAGAGTTCTACTGAGCAAACTCTGGATTCAGACGACGTTGCTCCTTAACTGTGATTCCAGATCTGCCCATCTTTGTCTTTTGCACTGGCAGTCATGACCAGTGTTCCCTCTAAGCTGAGTTTGTGTGAGCTAGCTCACAGTTTTTTAGCCTCCGGCGCACACATTTTTGTCTTAGCTCAGGAAGGAGGGCTCCAGAGCAAACTGATTTATGCAGTAGCCATGGCGCTCACTCACAACTTTAATGCCAGTAGCTCACAAAGTAGAATTTTTGCTCACAAGACTCCACAGCTTAGAGGGAGTATTGGTCATGATCAGGGGTCATTTCCTGCAGGAGCGCACAGGAGCGGAGCTCCGGCAGTAAAGAGCTCAGGGGGCGGGCACATGCAACAAGCCCCACCCCCTGCTCCCAGCAGCCCTCAGTCAGAGCAAGAAGCAGCCAGGTAAGTTGCAGAGCTCCCCCCGGTCCAAAGAGTCCAGTGGCACTTTTAAGACCAAATTTTATTCAGGTACAAGCTCTCCTTCCTCTGTGAGGATAGATCTGCCCTTTCCCCCCCCCCCCCAATAGCTGTCAGCAAGCTGCCATAAGGTGGTGTGTTCTCTTATACATGTTATATTGTGCTCTGTCCATTCCCCCCCCTGTATCCTCCTGTGTAGGTATTTACTTTCTTTTGCTTACTACATCTGCGGAACTGCTCAAGGTCAACCAGCTGGAGGTGGGATGGAGTTATGGCGTTGCTTTGCTTATTATGTATCTGAACTTGTGAGAACTGAGCTTGTGTTTACGTTGTAGAACCATTGTGTTCCCAAGGAATTGAGCGCTAGTTTTATCTGCATTCCCGCCAGCGGGAATTGGACTCATTGGTCCTAACCTAGTTCAAGTTCCTTTATTATGTTACCCTTTGGGATCTGTAGTCATTCCTAACAATTCATATGTTCCTGAGCTAACCATCGCTTTATAATAAATTTGACTTTGTTCTTCAAACGTGGATTTATTTCGAATGCATGGGGAATCGGACAATAGCTAGCAATCCAAAACAGTCCAGTGGAGCCTGAGCGGTGGGTGTTGCCTTCTGACACACTTCTGGTGATGTCAGGGGGCGTGGCATATGCAAATAAGTTATACTAATGAGCTCCTGCACCTCTTTTTCTACGAAATGACCCCTGGTCACATTTTAACTCATATGGCGGTGTCTCCCAACCGGGTGCTATGGCGCTCACCAGGACTCTCCTTGGCGCCTGTCAAGCTTCTCAGAATGCCTTCGTAAGGCAGGGTTATTCGGCCCCCTCCCATGCTTGCATAGTAGAGAGGGAGGTATGACGTTTGACGCTGCCTCCTGTAGCAGTCATTTCGGGGCGGCGCTAGACCCTCTTGACATTCCCAAGGTGCCCACAGGGTCGTAAAGGTTTGGTTATGCCAGGCTTGGGCCGTTGTTGTGTAGTGCCAGAGCAATCGTAGTAAAACAGGTATGATGCGTTCTGCGAAAAGAGGTGCATTGAAAGTGCATTGATGTCCTACCCTGCCCTGCCTAATTCAACGATATGATTTCAACGTTAGATATGGTTTCTAGGTTTCGCCCTGGTCACTGGCAGGAGGGGGGTAGAGTTGCCAGATCCAGGTTGGGAAACTCCTAGAGATTTGTGAGTGGACCCTGAGGAGGACAGAGACCTCAGTGGGGTAGAATGGCATAAAGTCCACCCTCCAAAGCAACCATTTTCTCCAGGGAAATGGATCTTTGTAGTCTGGATCAGGCCCGTAGCCGATATTGTTTTGTTCAGGGGGCATTTAAATTTTTAAGGGGGCAGTTACATTACAGTTAAATTAACCTGAATGCCTGTCTTTAAAGGGGGAGCCTGTTTCTAGCTCTTCTAGCTCGGAGAGCCAGTTTGGTGCAGTGGTGAAGTGCGCGGACTAATATCTGGGAGAACCAGGTTCGAATCCCCACTCCTCCACTTGCACCTGGCTGGATGACCTTGGGCAAGCTTTTCTTGAAGGAGCTCTCTCAGTCTCACCGACCTCACAGGGTGTCTGTTGTGGGGAGGGGAAGGGAAAGGAGTTTGTCAGCCGCTCTGAGACACCTTTGGGTAGTGAAGGGCAGGGTATACATCCTATCTCTTCTCCTCCTCTTCTTCTTCCTTTCAAAGGACAAGGCAACGAGTGCATCAGTTCCTGGGGGGGGGGGAAACAACGCAGAGGGCATTTAATTACCTTCAGAAGACGTTTAAATGCCTTTTGAATTCCGTTCCACAGGGCAAGAAGGCTTAGAAGGGCACCCAAGAGCAGCGCCATCAGTACATCTCCAACAATCCCCCTTTCTGCTAGCCCAAGACTGCTGTATACCACCTAGGTCACGGTGAGTCTTTCAAAAGCATTCCCATGAGCCTTTGAGAAACATGCAAAAATAAGATTTCTGGCATGGCTATTTCTGGGGGCAGGGCTTTTGATTAAGGGGGCGGTGCCCCCCAAATGCCCCACTGTAACTACGGGCCTGGTCTGGATATGCTGTAATCCTAGGAGATCCCCAATGTTAGATCCTGTACTCAGGGGTCATTTCGTAGAAAAAGAGGTGCAGGAGCTCATTAGCATAGCTCATTAGCATAACTTATTTGCATAGGCCATACCCCCTGACATCTCTGGAAGTGTGTCAGAAGGCAACACCCACTGCTTAGGCTCCACTGGACTGTTTTGGATTGCTAGCTATTGGGGGGGGGGGAACGTGCAGATCTGTCCTCACAGAGGAGAGAGAGCTTGTACCTGAATAAAACTTGGTCTTAAAGGTGCCACTGGACTATTTTGGACCGGGGGGCTGGGGGGAGCTCTGCAGCTTACCTGGCTGCTTCTTGCTCTGACTGAGGGCTGCTGGGAGCAGGGGGTGGGGCATGTTGCATGTGCCCGCTCCCTGGGCTCTTTACTGCCGGAGCTCCGCTCCTGTGCGCTCCTGCAGGAAATGAGCCCTGCCTGTACTAAAGAGAAAAGGCAGGGATTGTGGTACTAACCAGAGACGTAGCATTCAGAGGACACACTTCAGCATCAGGCCCGGATTTGATACATTCAACAAACTAGGACACGGTGATCTAGAAAGAGGCACTGTGACAAAACAGGGTCAGCTGAAGGGGGTGTGAGCCCCTGCCTCCCACCCCATAATGTGCCACCCAAACAGAAATCACCAACAGGGTGTTCATGTCAGAACAGCCCGAAGGACCAAGTGAGACAAACGTAAGGCAATCTTTAAAAGTGACCAGAATGTATAGAAGTGTGTCTTTCTTTCGGTATCAGAGTGTAGCCGTGTTGATCGGCAGTAAAACAGCTAGATTTGATCGAGACGGGTAGTCGTGTTAGTCTGCCTGTAGGAGCCGAAAAGAGCAAGCGTCCAGGAGCACCCGAAAGCAGAGGTCATTTCGGGGGGGGGGATCGCGGGGGATCGCAGTTCCCCCGGGTGAGGTACGGGGGGCGGTACCGCCGGGCCCCTCATGGGGCTCGGCAGTGGAGCTGCAAGGCCGGCACTGGCGGCCGGGACCGTTGGGGGCGGGGTGTGGGGCCTTATGACACACTTCCGGTGATGTCAGGGGGTGTGGCCTTATGACACGCTTCCGGTGATGTCAGGGGGTGTGGCATATGCTAATGAGTTATGCTAATGAGTTCCCCTAGCTCTTTTTCTACGAAATGACCCCTGCCCAAAAGACTCCCATTCTAGCTGTACCCGAAGAAGCGAGCAGGGACTCGCAAAAGCTCATACCCTGCCACGAATGTCGTTGGTCTTTTAGGTGCTAGAAGACTTAGGGCTGCCAGCCTCCAGGTGGGACCTGGGGATCCCCTGGAATTACAGCTCATCTCCGGACAACAGAGATCAGTTCCCCTGGAGAAAATGGGTGCTTTGAAGGGTGGACTCTGTGGCTTTGTACCCCAGTGAGGTCCCTGTCCTCCTCAGTCTCCACTCTCAGATCTCCGGGAGCTTCCCAACCTGGATCTGAGAACTCTACCCATCCCCCCCCCCTCAATTTTACTGTTGTTTAGAAAAGCCTGCGAGATCTGGCTTTTAAAATTGCTTTTAGGTTTTCTGGAGGAGGAGAATGGGTTTGAGTTTTTAGTGGAGTTACATTTGGAACGAGAAGTATAGGGTTAAATTGTTAGGGTTGCCACTGCTGCCAGCCTCCAGGTGGGGCCTGGCGATCTCCCACTTTTACAACTGATTTCCAGCTGACAGAGATCAGCTCCCCTGGAGAAAATGGGCTGCCTTGAAGGGTGGACTCTATGGCCTTGTACCATGTGACAGGAAGTGTTTCATAGTGGAGGAAACATCTTTTGAAATGCATTTTGCATGAGCAAAATTGTTATCTTGATTTCATTTAATAAGGAAAGGAATGGAGTACTTAGATACATTGAAAATCCTCCCTATATTTTAGGGCCACCCCCAAATTCTCCAGGTATTTTCCAACCCAGACCTGGCAACCCTCTGAATTATGGATTTTTAATTTCACTGCGTTTACATTTTGTATGGGTTGTATATCTTTACGTATATTTTATTGCGGGGGCCCTCTGAGCGTTGTAAGAGCAGGGTATAAATATTTTAAAATAAAATAAGGCAGGCCTGCGGTTTAATTGCTCTAAAGTAATCCCGGGCATAGCGAAGCGGCCTCGTCTATTTTATTTATTTACTTGATTAAAATATTTAGTAGCCCAGCCGGCTGTCTGCCTTGCAGAACTCAAGGCAGCTGACCGTGTAAATAAAACAACAATAACTTTATTTTAGTGGGTCGGGACAATTCGAACAGGACAGAATAAAGTGGCGTTGACACGGACAGGATCCAAAGGCAATCTAAGCCCAGAGGCCGGCGGACTGAATCCCTTTGGTAAAGCGAGACAAGGACCTCATGGGCACTCCATGAAATTGCTGAGCAGTCAGGTTAGAACAGATAAAAGGAAGTCCTTTTTCACCCAAAGAGTGATGAACACATGGAATTCACTGCCACGGGAGGGGGTGGCAGCTACAAGCACAGATGCTTCAAAAGGGAATTAGATAGGCATATGGAGCAGAGGTCCATCAGTGGCTATTAGCCACAAGGTGCTCTGGGGCAAGTGATGCTCTGTCTTCTTGGTGCTTGGAAGTGATGCTCTGTATTCTTGGTGCTGGAGGGGGGGCAACAGTGGGAGGGCTCCTGGCCCCACTGCTGGACCTCCTGATGGCACATGGTGTTTTTGGCCACTGTGTGACACAGAGTGTTGGACTGGATGGGCCACTGGCCTGATCCAACATTGGCTTCTCTTAGGTTCTTATATGGAGCAGAGGTCCATCAGTGGCTCTTAGCCAGAAGAGGAGGAGGAGGAGGAGGAGGAGAGGAGATTGGATTTATATCCTGCCCTTCACTTGGAGTCTCAGAGCGGCTTACGAAGTCCTTTCCTTTCCCCTCCCCACAACAGACACCCTGTGAGGCGGGTGGGGCTGAGAGAACTCTGGCACAAACTGTTCTTTTTCAAGGACAGCTGTGCCAGAGCTTGTGACTGACCCAAGGTCACATCGGCAGGTGGAAGTGGAGGAGTGGGGAATCAAACCCGG